>NC_135477.1:80284691-80436305 GCF_052094955.1 Ictidomys tridecemlineatus
AACCTGAACACTAAAACTAAGCCTCACTATAACATCAATCCTAACCGTGACCACAATTCTAACCCTAGCAATAATCCTAATGCTAAACCTAAACCCACAACTAACCCTAACCTTAACCCTAAAGGTAATACTTATCCCAACCGTAACTCTAACCCTAAACCCAAATCTTACCTTAACATAAACCTGTTCCAAATGGTAACTCTAACAATAACCCTAAGCCTAAACCTAAAGCAATCCCTTACCCTAACCCTCACACTAACCCTAAACCTAAACATAACACTAATCCTAACCCTAACCCTAAATCGAATAATAACACTAATTTTAACTCTTACACTAACACAAACCCTCACCCTATCCCTGAAATTAAACTATCCCTAACCTAAAACCTAACCACAAATTAACACTAACACTACACCTAATCATAACACTAACCCTAACCATAACCCTAACCATAAAACTAAACTAACACTAACAATCACCCTAACCCTAACTCTAACCCTCACCCCAAATCTAAACCTAACGCTAACCCTAATCCTAACCCTAACATAAACCAAAACCCTAATCCTAACCCGAACCTAACGCTAACACTAACCTTCACCATAAACCTAAACTTAACCCTAACACAAAA
The DNA here is from genome assembly GCF_052094955.1 of Ictidomys tridecemlineatus. NCBI lineage: Eukaryota > Metazoa > Chordata > Mammalia > Rodentia > Sciuridae > Ictidomys > Ictidomys tridecemlineatus. Next base: position 80,285,320 of record NC_135477.1, read on the forward strand.
CATAAACCAAACACTAACCTTAACCTAACCCTAACCATAACCCTAGCCTCAACCTTAACCCTAACTTTAAAGCTAATCTAACACTAACATTGACACTAAACCTCACCCTAACCCTAAACCTGTCCTAACTCTAACCCTAACCCTAAAGTAACACTAACCCTAACCCTATCCCTAACATTAACGCTAACCCTAACTCTTACCCTAACTCTAACCCAAAGTCGAACCCTAACAGAAACCCAAAACTACTCCTAACCCTAACCCTAACCCTAATCCAAACCCTATACTTAACCCTAACTGTAACGTTTATCCTAACCCTAACTCTTACCCTAACCCTAAAACTAGACCTATAACTATCCATAACTCTAAAACTAACAGTAACAAAAAACCTAACTATAACCCTAACCCAAACACTAACCCTAAACCTAGACCTAACCCTAACCCTAACACTAAACCTAAACCTATCACGAACGTTAACCCAAACACAAACCCTAACCCCAAAATTAAACCTAATTTAACCCTAACACGAACCCTAACACAAACATTAATTATAAACCTAAACCTAATCCTAAAACTAACCCTAAACCTAACCCAAATTCTAACCCTAAACCTAAACTAATTCTAACCCTAATTCTAACCCTTAACGTAACACAAACTATAACACTTACCATATCCCCATCACAAACCCTAACCCTAAAATTAAAACTAACCCTAACCCTAACCCTAACACAAACCCTAACCCTAAAAATAACACTAAAGCTAACATGAATTATAATGATAACCCTAACTCTAAAACATACTATAACCCTAATCTGACCCTAACCCTAAAATTAAACTTCACTCTAACCCTAACACTAACCCTACCACTAACCCTAATCAAAATTCTAAGCTCAACCTTTACCATAACCCTAACCATAATTGAAACCCAATCCTACGAAAACCTAGCACTAACTCAAACTTTTACCCTATCCCTATTTCTAACCCTAAAACTAACGATATCCTAATCCTAACTCAAATAGTAAGAAAAACTATAATTCTAAAACTAACGATAATACTAACCCTAAAACTATTTCTAACTCTAACACTAAACCTAAATCTAGGCTTACCCCAAACACTAACAATAACACTATCCCTAACCATAAACCTAAACAAAACACAAATGCTAAACCTAAACCTAACGCTAACACCAACTCTAACTAAAACACTAAACCCTCCCTAACACTATCAGTTTTATCTTAACCCTAACCCTAACACTAACCCTAAACCTAATTCAAAACTATCCCTAAACCTATCTCTAACACTAAACCAAATACTAATCCTAACCCTAACCATAATCAAAAATTTAACACTAAAAATAACCATAAACCTTAACCTAATTTTAACACTAACACTAACCCTAAGACTAAACCTAACTCTAATCCTAACCATAACACTAAACTTAACCTACACACTAACCCTAAACCTAACCCTAACCCTAACACTAACCCTAAAACTAACCATAAACCTGACACTAAACCTATCCTTAACCCTAACCCTAATCCAAACATTAACCCTAACACTAACCCTAAACCTAACACTAACCCTAAGCCTAAAATAACCCTAACTCTAACCTTAACTCTAACGCAAACCCTAACCCTAACACTAACATAACACTAACCCTAACTGTTTGCTAACTTTAACCCTAAACCTAACAGTAACACTGAACCTAACAATACCCCTAACCCTAATCCTAACACTAACCCAAACCTCCACCTTATTCTTATCCCTTACCCTAAACATAACCCGAACCCTAACCCTAAAACTAACACTAACCCTATCACTAACCCTAATCTTAACTCTAACACTAACGTTAAACCTAACCCTAAACTTAACACTAACCCTACCGTATCCAAAATTAAAAAACTAACCCTAACCCTAACCCTAATCCTCACTTTAACTCTATTATTAACCATAACCCAAAACCTAAATATAACTTTAACCCTAACACAAACCCTTACTGTAACACTTACCCTAACACAAATCATTACTATAACCCTAATACTAAACCTAACATTAACCCTAACCCTAATTCTAACAATAACTCTAAAACTAACCCTAAAGATATCCCAAACTCTAACACTAACTCTAATTCTAACCCTAACACAAACCCTAACGATAACCCTACATGGAATTCTAAAACTAAACCTAAACTTAAACCTAATGCTATCCATAACTGTAACCCTAACACTAACTCTAACCCAAAAAGTAACCCTAAACTATACCGAATTCTAACACTAACCCTAACCCTGAGCCTATCCCTCACCCTAAGCCTAAAACTAACCTCAACCCTAACCTTAACACTTAAACTAACACACTAACTGAACAGTAACCCGAAACCTAACCATAACCTAATATTAAAAATAAACCCAAGCCTAACCCTAGCCCTTACACTAACCCTAACACGAACCCTAACTTTAACCCTAACCCTGATGTAACCCTAATCCTAACCCTAACCCAAACCATAACCCTAACCCTAACCAAACCTTAACCCTAATCTTTACATAACCCTAAGCCTACCCCTAACTCTAACCCTAACACTAATTTAAACCCAAATCTTAACACTAACTTTTATCCCAACCCTAACCCTATACTTACCCTACATTATCCATAACCCCAAAATTAAAACTAACATTAACCCTATGTATACTCTAACCCTAACACTAACCCTAACCCTAAAACTAATCCTAAGCCTCACTCTAACCCTATCTAACCGTAACACTATCGCTAACCCTAACTGTAAAATATCCTAAACCTAATCTTAACAATATCACAAACGATAAACCTAAGGCTAACACTAATTCTAACACTAACCCTAATGCTAAAACTAAACCTTAGACTAACTCTAACCCTAATTTTAAACCTAAACCTGATCATAAATCTAACCCTAACCCTCAACTAAACATGTTCTAAACATAAACCAAACCCCAACCCTAACAATTATTCTAACCTTAATCCTCACCCTAATGTTAACCCTAATGTAACCCAAACCCTAACCCTAACTTAAATTCTAACCCTAACCCTAACCCAAATCAAAACCGTAAACCTAACTTAATCCTAAATATACCTCTTACCTAACTCTAACACTAACAGTCACCCGAACCCTAAACCTAATCCGTTCCCTAACTCTTATGATAAACATAATACTAACCCTAATTCAAGCACTAAAACTAACCTAAACCTAACTATAACCCAAACCTAAATCTAATGCTAACCCTGACCCTAACCCTAAACTTAACCCTATCCCTAACACTAAACCTAACCCAAACACGAACCCTAAATCTAACTCTAACATTTAACCTAACCTAAACCTAACCAAAATGCTAACACTAACAGTTAATCTAATCCTAAACCTAAACCTAACCCTAATTTTAATCTTAACCCTAACTCTAACCTAACACTAAAACTAACCCTTACCCTTATCCTTACACTAAATCTCACCCTAAAAAAAAAACTAACACTAAGCCTAACCCTATACCTAACAGGAAACCTAACCCTAATCCTAACCCGAACACAACCCTAACACTAACCCTCTTCATAACAATAACCCTAACCATAACAAAACACTAACACTTAACTCAATACTATCCTTAACCTAACCCTAACCCTAAGCTTCATCTCAACCATAATCCTAACCCTAAAGCTAACCCTCACCCTTACACTAACCCTAAGCCTCACTCTAATCCTAACCTTAATCTTAATTCTAACTTTAACCCAAACACTAAACCTAACCCTAATCCTCATCCTAACTGTAACACTAATCCTAACCCTAATCGTGACCCTAACCCTAACACAAACCCTAACACTAAATGTAAATATCCCAAACCCAAACACTAACCCTAAACCTAAACCCAACCCTAAACCTAAACCTAAAACAAACCCGAATCATAATCCTAATACGAACCATAAATCTAACCCTAATCCTACTTTAACCCAAACTCTAAACATAACACTAACACTAATCTTTTCTTTTTTCAGCTTGAGTACTACTATTTATTTTATTTATTTATTATTGGTTGTTCAAAACATTACAAAGCTTATGATATATCAACATTCATATATTTGACTCAATTAGGTAATGAATTCCCATTTATACCCCAAATACAAATTGCAGAATCACATCGGTTACACACTCACATTTTTACATAATGGCATATTGGTGACTGTTGTATTCTGCTACTTTTATTATCCCCTACTATCCTCCCCTCCCCTACCCTCTCATCTTCCCTCTCTACCTCATCTGCTATTGTTCAATTCTCTCCCTTGTTTCTCCCCCTATCCCCTCACAACCTCTTATATGTAATTTTGTGTAACATTGAGGGTCTCCTAGTTTCTCTCTTCATATCAAAGAAGACTTTTGGCATTTGTTTTTTAAGGATTGGCTAGCTTCGCTTAGCATAATCTGCTCTAATGCCATCCATTTCCCTGCAAATTCTATGATTTTGTCATTTTTTAGTGCTGCGTAATACTCCATTGTGTATAGATGCCACATTGGGGATAAGAGTACACTTGTACACTGCTAGTGGGGCTGCAAATTGGTGAGGCTAATTTTAAAGCAGTATGGAGATTCCTGGGAAAGCTAAGAATGGATCCACTATTTGACCCAGCTATCGCCCTTCTCGGACTATTTCCTGAGGAACTTAAAAGAGCATACTATAGAGCTACAGCCACATCAATAATCATAGCGGCACAATTCACAATTGTTAGACTGTGGAACCAACCTAGATGCCCCTCAAAAGATAAATAAATAAAAAAAATGTGACCTAACACTAATCTTAACCATCAAACTTACCCTCACCATAACACGAATCCTAATCCTAACCCTAACCCTAACCTAAACCTAAACCAACCTCTAACCTTAGGCCTAAACCTAACACTAAATATAACCCTAACACTAAACCTAACCCTAACACTAACCCTAAACCTTACCCTAACCCTAAACCTAACATGAATCCTAAACTTAATCCTAACATAAACCATAAATTTAACCCTAACCCTAATTTGACCAAAACCTGAACCCTAACTCTAACACTAATATTAACCCTAAAACTTACCCTAACCCTAACATTAACCCTAAACTTAACCTAACACTAAACCTAACTCTAAACCTAATCCTAACCTTTATCATAACCCTAATCATAACCCTAACACAAAACCTAACCCTAAAGCTAACCTTAAGGTAAACAATAACCCTAAGACTAACCCTATCCCTAACCTTAAAACTAATACTAACTCTAACCTTAACCCTAACCCTAAACCAAAATTTTACCCTAACTCTAAAATTAACCCTAACTCTAAACCTAAAAATAATCCTAATCCTAACAAAAACCATAACCCTAACACTAATTCTAATGATAACAGTAACCCTAACCCTAACACTAACACTAACACTAGCCCTAATTTTAACTCTAATTCTAACCCTTACTCTACAACTAACCCTAATTCTAATCTTATTACTAACCCTAACAATAACCCTAATCCTAAGCCTAACTCTAACCGTCACCCTAATACTAAGTGTAAGCTAAACCTAATCCTAACCCTAATCCTAACACTAACCCTAAACCTAACTGTAACCCTAACTCTAACACTAACACAAACCGTAACCCTAACCATAACTTTAAACCTAAAGCTAACACTAACCCTAACATTAAACCTAACATTAACCCTAAACCTAACCCTAAACTTAACTTAAACATAACCCTAAACTTTACCCTAACACTAACCCTAACCCTAAACCTATTATGAACCCTAACAATAACCAAACCTTAACATTTTCCCTAACCATAATCCTAACCATAACCGGAACCTTAAACATAATCCTAAACCTAACCCTAAGTCAAATCCTAAACCTAACCCTAACACTAACCCTAACACTAACCCTAACACAAACACTAACACTTATGCTAACCCTAAACCTAAAATAAAAGTAAACCTAAACCTTACCTTAACCCTTACTTTAAACCTTACCTTCATCCTTACCCTAACGCTAACACTAACACTAACCCTTATTCTTACTCTAAACCTAATGCTAACCATAACACTAACCCTAACAGGAAACCTACCCTAATCCTAACTCTATCCCTAACCCTAACTCTAACCCTATCCCTGTTGTATCACTAACACTAACCCTAACTCTATCCCTAAACCCAAACCCAACCCTGATCCTAATCTTAACAATAACCCTAACGTTAACCTAACCCTAATTCTAAACCTTACCTTTGCCCTAAATCTAACACAAAGTTTTATCCTAATCCTAACTCAAATCCTAAAACTAAACCTAACACAAACCTTAACCCTAACGGTATCTTTAAATAGAACACTAACACTAATCCTAAACCTAAACCTAATCCTAACAATAAATCTAAACCTATCTCTAAACCTAATCTTAACACTTACTATAACCCTAAACCTAACACTAACCTAACACTAACCCTAAGCCTCAACAAAACCATGAAACTAAGCTTAACTCTCACCCTAAACTAACCTAAATCTAAGTCCAACACTAACACAAAAACTAATGCTAAACCTAACCATCAACTTAAAGGTGACATTAAACCTAACTTTAAACCTAACCATAACCCTAAATCTAACACTAAACCTAACCATAACCCTAATATGAATCCTAAACATAACCGTAAACCTATCATTTATCCTAACTCTAAGCCTACCCCTAACACTAACCACAACCCTACCCCTAACTCTAACAGTAATCCTAAACCTAACCATAATTTTAACACTAAACCTAAATCTAACCCTAACCCTAATCCTAACAGTAACCCTAATGCTAGCCTAACCCTAATCCTAACCATAAACATAATTTTACGCTAACTCACCATAAACCTAACATAAATCCTATAGCAAAACATAACCCTAACCACAAGATAACACGAACCCTAACCATTACCTAACAGTAACCCAAACCCTAACAAAAAGACTAACCCTAAAACTAACCCTAACTGTTATTTAACACTAACCCTAACCCCAAACATAACCCTGTCACTAACCCTAACCCTAACACTAACATTAACACTAAAAGTGATAATCACCCTAACCCTAACACTGTACCTATCCTACCCATAACCATAAAACTAACTCTAACGTTACGCCTCACTATAACCCTTTTTCTAACCAAAATCCTAAATGTAACACTAACCCTAATGCTAAAACTAACACTAGCCCTAAAATTAAGTATAACAGTAAAGCAAACACAAATCCTAAAACTAACCATAACCCTAAACTTAACACTAATCCTAACCCTAACTCTAAAACTAAACCTATCTTTTAACCCTAATCCTTACAGAAAACTTAAACCTAAAACTTACCCTAACACAAACCATAATTTTTACCCTAACACTAATTTAACACTAACCATAACCCAAAAATTATCACTAATTCTAAAACTAACCTAACCCTAACCCAAACAGTGACCCTAAACATAACCCTAAAACTAACACTAATTCTTTTCATAACACTTGCCCTAGTGCTAAACCTTACCCTAACCCCAACAATAACCCTAACCATAAACCTAACCCTTACCCTAACCTAATACTAACAACAACCCTAAAACTAATACAAAACCTAACCAAAACACTAATACTAACTCTAACACTAAGCCTAACCCGACCCTAACCTAACCCTAACCCTTACCTTAAACCTAACAGGACCTCTCACCCTAACCATAACACTAACTGTAACCACAACAGTAACCCTAAACTAACACTAACACTAATCATAAACCTTACACTAACCCTAATCTTAAACCTAACCAAATGGTAATACTAACTCTAACACTATCACTAATGCAAACCCTAACTCTAAGAGTAACCATAACCTTAACGATAATGCTAACCCTAACACTAACACTAAATCAACTCTTACCCTCACCTAACTCTAACCCGAATTGTATCCCTAACCCTAACCCTAATAGGACCTATCACCCTAACCTAAACACTAACCCTAACTGCAATATTAACCCTAACATAACACTAAACCTAACCCTAACACTAACAATAACCCTAACACAAAACCTAACTAAAATGCTAATACTAACCCTAACAGTAACCTTAATGCAAACACTAACACTAACACTAACTCTAACCCTAACCCTAACCCTAATCCTAACACTAACCCTAACACTAAAATTAAACCTAACACTAACCCTAACCCTTACCCTCACTATCCCTAACACTAAACCTAAACCAAACACTAATACTAACACTAACACTAACCATAAATCTATCTGTAACTCTATAATTAACCCTAACCTGAATCTAAACCTAACACTAACCCTAACTTTAATTGTAATCATAACCCTAACCCTAATTCTAAATCTGATTTTAACCTTAAGCTTAATGATAAACTTAACCCTAACCCTAAAAGAAACCCTAACCCTAACCAAACACTAACCCTAAAACAAACCCTAACACTACCCCTAAAGACAACCCTAACCCTAACTCTAAAACAAACCATAAACCTAACATGAACTCTAAGCCTAAACCTAACCGTATTACAAACACTAACCTTAAACCTAATCATAACCCTAACCCTAATACTAACCCCAATTCTAAACAAAATGCTACTCTTAACTGTAACCCTAAGCCTCACCCAACCATAACCCTAACAGAAATCTTAACCTAACTGTAACACTAACCCTAACCCTAAACTTAAGACTAATACTAACCCTAACCCTAACTTAATTCTAACCCTAAATTTAACCTTAAACAGAATCCTAAGTGTACCATAACCTTAAATTTAACCCTAACTGAAACTCTAACAAAAACCCTAACACAACCTTAATTCTAACACTAACCCTAACCCTAAACCTCACACTAACCCTAACTGTAAGACTAACACTAACTTTTTTTATAACCATAACCCTAGTCATAACTTTGCCCTAACCCTAACACTAACCTTAACCCTAACACTTACCCTAACCCTAAAACTAATACTAACCCTAACCCTAAATCTAACCAAAACACAAATACTAACTCTAACACTAACTCATACGATAACCCTAACCCTAACACTAACCCTAACTCTAACCTTAACAGGACTTCCCACCCTAACACATAAGCCTAAACCTATCCCTAAGACTAACCATAATACAAACCCTCACCCTATCCATATCCCTAACCCTAAAACTAACCTAAAACTTAACCCCAACCCTAACTGGAACCCGAATTCTAAACCTAAACCTAAACCTAACACTAACCCTAAAGCCAACCCTTACCCTAACTCTAAAACTAACCCTATCCCTAACTTGAACCCTAAGCCTAAACCTAAACCTATCACAAACACTAACCCTAACTCTAACAGTAAACCTAACACTAACCCTATGCCTAACCCCAATACTAACCCTAACCCTAAGCATAACCCTAATCTTAACTCTATCCATAAGCCTAACCCAAACCCTAACACTAACACAAATGCTAACACTGAACCTTACACTAACCCTGAGTCGAACCAAATTCCTAACCCTAACACTTACTCTATCCCTAAATGTAACCCTGTCTCTAATCTTAATTCTAACACTTATTCTAACCCGTACCCTTACCCTAAAACTAACACTCACCTAATCCTAATGCTAAACCTAACACTAACAATAACCCTAAACCTAACACTAATCCTAAACCAAATTATAACCCTATCCCAAACACTAATGCTAACCCTAACCTTAACTCTAACCCTAACACTAACTCAAACCGCAACCCTAACCCTAAACAGAATCCTAACTTTAACCCTAAACCAAACCTTAACCCTATCTTTTATTTTAACCCTGCCTCTCTTCTTATCCATTACCCTAAGCCAAACCCTCACCCTAATGCTACCCTAGTCCTAACACTAATTCTTAGCCTATCCGAAACCCTAACTCTTTTACTAGTCCTCACCCTCTGCCTCATTCTAGCTCTAACCTTAACCCCAAAGTGACCATTATTCTGACCCTAACACTAACCCTAGATCTAAACCTGACACTAATCCTATACCAGACCCTAACTCTTTCTCTACCAGTAAACGTACACCTAAACCTAATAGTAACACTAGCACTAGACCAAACCTAATCTTAAATAGAGTAATATATCTAGCCATAGTCCTAAACAAAAACCTTGAACTGGCCCTAAAAATAAGTCTTAACCTAACACAAAGACTATCCCTATCTGTAGACCCAATGTTATTCCTAATTCTGGCCCTAATTCTAACCCAAACACTGACACTTACCCTAACACACACCCTAGCTCTAAACCTTATTCTAACTGAAAACCTAACCCTGACACTAGACTTAACCATACCCCTAACCCCAAAATTATCCATAACCATAACCTGAGCTCTTATATTACCTGTAGCCCTAATGGTAGCCATAAACACCACACAACCCTAGCTTTTATTTAGCCACAAACATAGCCCTGATTGTATTCCTAACCATAACACTAAATGTAACCCTAACCCTCGCCCTAGTCTTAAACATAGCTCAAACTCTAACCCTTTCCATAATCATAACACTAACCCTAACCCTAACCCTAGCCCCGACTCTAACCCTAACACTTACCCTAGACCTAACCCTAGCTAAAACCCTAATACTTACACTAAATCAAACACTGACACTAATACTAGGCCTAAATCTACCCTAGCCTTAAACTTCACCTTAACCCTAGCTCTAACATTAGCTCTAACCATATCCATTACCCTAAAGATAAGCCTAAACCAAATGCAAACCCTAGGCCTAGCACTAACCATATATCTAACAAGAACCATATAGATTACTCTAAACATAACCTGAATCTTAAACCTAACCCTATCCATTACCCGAATTCTAAACCAAAACCTAATGCTGATACAAGCCTTAACCCTAAACCTTAACCTAAACCAAACCATACCCGGAAACAAACCCTAATTAAACACTTGCTCTAAACCTACCCTTACACTAAACCTAACCCTTACACTAGACCTAGCCATAACCTAACCATAAAATTACCTCTTACTTTAAACCTAAACCTTACATTAGCACTAGCCCTAATCTTAGCCCTAGCCCTAACACATACCCTTATCCTGGCACTAAACCAAGACTTAATCCTAACCCGAACCCTAACTCTTGCTTTAAATCAAATTATGACCTGAACCCTAGCTCTAAACCAAGCAATAACCCTCTTCCACTAAATCTAACCTTAAGTCTAACACTAACACTAACCATAATCTTAGCTCTTACCCTAGGCCCAACCCTAATACTAACCCTGGTGCTAATCCTAGCCCTAATTTAGCCCTAACCCCTATCCATTACCCTAAACAAAATTCTAAGCAAATCTTTACCCTAGGCCTAAACCTAACCATAGCCCTATTCTAACCATAACCCTAGTTCTAACTGTAGCTCTAATACATATCTTTAACCAAATTCAATTCCTATGCCTAAATCAAACCCTATGCCTTACTCTAACCTTGTCCATTATACTAAACCTAACGTGAACCTAAACCTTAACTTAAATCATTCCCTAACACTGGCTCTGACCCTAATAATACCCCTAGCTGTAAATATGAACCTATCCTTCAACCTAACACTTACAATAGATCTGGCCATAATCTTTAGCATAAAACTATCCCTAACCATAACTCTAGACCTGACATTAGCCCTATCCCTAATCCTAGCCCTAAACCTAACACAAACCTTAGTCCTAAACCTATCACTAAGCCTACCCTTAATCCTAACCTTAACATTAACCCTAGCACCAACCCTAATTTTTATGCTTTGCCCTAGCCCTAAATGTAGCTGTAACATCATACCTTACCCTAATGCTAATGCTAACCCTAACCCTAGCCTTAAACCTAGGCCTAAACGTACCCCTAACCATAGTTCTAATCTAGCCCTAATTTAGCCCTAAACCTAACCCTAAAACTATTCTTACCCATAAAACTAACTTGAACTCTCACCCTCTCCCTATCTCTAGTTCTAAACCTATATGTTAGCATAACCCAAACCTTATCCCTATCCCTACCCCCAACCCTATCCCTAACCTTCACACTAGCCCTAAACCTGGATCTAACCCTAATCTTTAGCCTAAAGTTCACTCTAACACTAGCCCTAACCCAAATGCTAATGGGAAAACTAGCCCTAACTGTACCCTAGCCCTAAAACAAAATTGAGCCATAACCCTAACCCTAACCCTTAATCTAAACCTAAACCTAACCCTACACCTAGACCTTTGAATACTAAATCTAATCCTAGAAGTAACACTGACCCCAGTTCTTTCATTAGCTGTAGCCCTAATACTAACACAAATACTATCCCTATTTGAAGCTCTAAACCTGGAATTAACCCTAAACCTAATTCTAACCCTAACCCTAACCCTAACTCGACCTCTAACCCTATCCATTACCCTGAGCCAAGCCGTCACCCTAATGCTACCCTAGTCCTAACCATAATCCTTAGCCTACCTCAAACCCTATCTCTATTGCTAGTATTAACCTTAGCCCTTACTCTAGCTCTAACCCTAACTCTAACCTTTACCCTTATTCTGACCCTAACACTAACCCTAGGTCAAAACGTGACACCCTAAAGCGAACCGTACTCCAACCAATACGCTTAAACCTATAACAAAACTTAACAGTAACACTACCATTAGACTAAACCTAATCTTAAATAGAGTCATAAATCTAGCCTTAGCCCTAAACAAAAACCTAGCAGTAGCCCTAAAAATAACCATTAACCTAACTTAAAGACTAACTCTAACCATAGACCCAATGCTAATGCTAAATCTGGCCCTCATCCTAAACCTAACCCTAACCTGACAATGACAGTTACCCTAAAACAAACCCTAGCTCGAAATTACATCCTAACAAAAAACCTTACTAGAACATTAGACTTATCCATAACCGTAACCCAAAAACTAACCATAACCATATCCCTAGCTTTTACATTACCCATAGCCCTAAAGATAGCCAAAAACCTCACACAAAACCTTTCCCTGATCCTAGCCCTAAACCTAACTTTTATTGTAACCCTAACCATAATCCTAGATCTAACCCTAACCCTAAACCTCGCCCTAATCCTCATTCTAGCTCAAACTCTAATCTTAATCTAAACATTACTCTAACCCTAAACCTAACATTAACCCTCACTCTAACCCTAACCCTCATGCTAGCCCAAATTCTAGCTCAAATGCTGACACTTACCCCAAAACTAACATGAACCCTAGGCCTAACCCTAACCCTACCGTATTTCTAACCATAACTCTAGCCCTAACCTTACCTCTAACCCTATCCATTAACTATGATAAGCCTAACCCAGATGCTAAACCTAGGACTAATGCTAACACTATTGCTAACACTAACCTTATTCATTATCTAAACCTAACCTGAATCCTAAACCTAAACCTATCAATTACCCTAACCCTGACCCTAACCCTATCCCTGTCAATAATTCAAGCCTTAACCCTAAATCTTAACCTAAACCAAACCCTACTCAAACCCTGAAAATAATAATACACCTAGCTTTAAAACTGACCCTTAATTTAAACCTAAACCTTACACAAGACTTAGCCATAACCTAACCCTAAAACTAACCATAACAATAAACTCAAACCTCACATTAGCCCCAGCCCTGATCCTAGCCCTAATACTGACACAAACACTAGTCCTCATCTTAGGTCTATACCTAGCTTAATCCTAACCCAAACCCTAAATTTAGCCCTATCTCTAATTTTAACCCTCGCCCTAGACCTGAACTTAGGTCTAACTCCATTCTTTCCCCTAATCCTATCACTAATTCTAACCATAACAGTAACTATATCTCAAGCCCTAACTATAAGACTAACACTAACACTAGCGCTAGCACAAATCCTAGCCCTAATTTAACCCTAACCCTAACTCTACCTCTAACCTTGGCCTAAGACTAACTATAACTCTCCCCAGCTATATTTCTAGTTTTAACCCTACACATTACAATAAACCTAACACAATCCCTAACCTTAGTCCTATACCTAGCCCTAGACCTTACCCAAGATCTAACCATATCCCTACACTAGACCCTAACCCAGAGCCTAATCCTCAACCTACCAATAGACCTAACACTATTCCTAAATCTAAAGCTAGCTGTAACCCTAGCTTTATCCATTAAACAAAACCAAGCCATTGTCCTAACCAAAAATGTTCACCTAAACCAAACCCTAACTTTAAAACTAGCTGTGAACTTCTAGCTCCAATTCATGTTCTAGTTGTAAAATTAACCCTGACCCTGACTTACATTCTAACACTAACCTTAGTTCTAAATATCACACTAACCCTAAAGATAACACTAACACTAGATCTAGACCAAATACTAACTCTAATCATAACCTTAGTTCTTATATTAGCCATAGCCCTAACCCTAGCCCTAAACCTAACAGAAAAACTAGCCCTAATCTGAGCCCTAACACTTGAAGTAAACCTAAATCTAAACCTAACTTTAGCCTAAACCTAACCATAAAACTAGCCCTAATCCTAGCTCAAACTCTGTCACTTACCCTAAGCCAAATCCTATTAATAATGCTAAACTTAGCCCTAATTCTAATCCGTAGCCTAATCCAAACCCTATCTCTATTACTAGTTCTAACTCTAGCCTTCATTCCAGCTCTAACCCTAACTCAAATCCTTACGCCAACAAAACACTTAGTCTAAATCTGACCTTAACCCTAAACCAAACCCTAAAACTTGACCTACTAATAAACTTATACCTAAACCTTACTCTAACACTAGCCCTAGACCTAAGCCTAATCCTAAATATAGTCATAACTCAAGACCTAGACCTAAAAATACACCTGAGACTTAGCCTGAAAATAATCCTTAACCTAAAGCTAACACTAACCCTATCCCTAGACCTAATGCTAGTTCTAATTCAGGCTTTTCCTCTAAACCTAACTCTAACCTGAACACTGACCCTAACAGTAACTTTAAACCTAGCTCTAAACATGAACATAAACCAAAACCTAAACCCATCACTAGACATAGCCATAACTCTAACCCTAAAACTAGCTCTAATTAGAAACCGAGGTCTTACATTACACATAGGCTTAACCCTGGGCCTAAACCTAACACAAAACTTAGCTCTAACCTAAACCTACTCTAAGTGTAACCATAATCATAAATGTAGCTTTAACTCTAACCCTTTTTTTACACATAACCGTAGCTCAAAGCCTTACCCTTATGCTAAACATAAACCTAGGCTTACTCCTAAACCTAAACCTAACCTTAGACCTATTCCTAACCTTAACCCTAGTACCAACACTAGTGCTAACTCTAACATTACCCTAACCCTAGCTCTAAACCTAACCCTATCCCTAACCCTAATCATAAACCTAACCCTCGACATAACCATAAACCTAATACTTGCCATAAACTTAACCGTACCCTTACCATAAATCAAAACTAAACATATCTTTAAACCTAAATTTAACCATAACCTAAACTAAACCCTAAACCTAATCTTACATCTAATCCAATACATAAATCTAAAACTAACCCTAACCATAATGAAAACCCTAGCCTTAACCCAAATCCAAACCATAACCATAACCATAACCATAACCATAACCATAACCATAACAATAACCATAACCCAGACCTAAAATTAAACCTAACACTCCCCCAGCCCTAACCATAGCTAAATCCCTAACCCTTATCCTTACCCTAAAACTAGCCCTTGCCTAACCATAATGGTAACTTTATGCCTAACCCTCACACTAAACATAGCCCTTTATCCTAGCCCTTATTTAGCCCTATTCCTAAACCTAAACCTAAATATAGAATTAAGACTAACTATAATTTTCACAATAGACCTATCTCTACTTCTAATGCTATCATTTACCGTAATCATAACCCAATCTCTAACCCTTGTCATAACCCTTTCTCTATTCTTAGCCCTTATTCTAACTCTAGATCGAAACCTATCTCTAAAACTAAGGCTAGCCCAATGTCTCAGTTTAATGCTGAAACTAGCTCTAACCCTAATTCTAATTCTAAAATTTGCCATAACCCTACCCCTAGCCCTAAAACAATATCAAGCCAAACCCTTAAAACTAACCCTGAACCTATACCAAACCCTAACCGTACACAAGCCCTAACCCTATCCCTAATTTCAAACCTAACCATAACCCTAAACATAACCATGACCCTGATTCATATCCAACACTAAACTTAGCTCTAAACATCACCCTTATTTTAAACCTAACCCTAACATTAGACCTAGCCCTAAACCTAATCCTTAAACTAACCCTAATTTTAACATTAGTTCTTACAATAGCCACAACCATAACACTAGCCCTAACCCTAATACAAATCTAGCTCTAATCTATCCCTAACGCGAGCTTTAACCTTAAATCTAACCCTAACACTGGTCCTAACACTAGTTCTAACCCTATCCCTTACCCAAAGCCAAACCCTTACTCTAATGCTAACCGTATTCTTAGCACTAATCCTTAGCATAACCAAAACCCTAACTCTATAACTAGTCCTAATCATAGCCTTTATTCTAGATCTAATCATAAACCAAATCCTAACCCTATCCCTGACCGTTATTCTGACCCTAACACTAATCTTAAGTCTAAATCTAAACCTAACCCTAAACAGAAACCTAACACTAGCCCTACTGGTAACCTTATACCTAAAGCTAACCCTAATACTAGACCTAGACCTAAACCTAATCCTAAATATAGCCATAACAATAGCTCTAGACCTAAAGACAAACTAGATGTAGCTTTAACAATAACCCTTAACCTAACCCAACTCTAACCCTACTTCTAGACCAAACCCTAGTCCATTAACCTAGACCTAACCTGACCCTAAACCTGTGTCATTACCCAGTCCCTAAACACTAACCATTTTCCTACCCCAGAACTGTTTCTGACACAACACTAACTCTAGCTCTAAACTTCACCCTAACCCCAAAACTAACCCAAAAACTACACCTAGCCCTAATATTAACCATAAAATTAGTCCTAATCATTACACCAGTACTTACATTAGCCTTAGCCCTAACCTATCATCAAAGCTTCCTCTAATCCAAGTCCTATCTTACCTTTAACTAACACTAAAGATATACCTAACAATATTTCTAGCCATAACCATAATCCTAAGCCTAACCCCAGACTTAATCCTAACCATAACCCTAGCCCTAAACCTAGCACTAACTCTATTCATTACCCTAAGATAACTATAATCTTTATGCTAACCCTAGGCAGAACACTATTCCTAGCACTAGCCTTCACCCTGTCTATTAACCTACACCTAACCTGACCCTAAACCTGAGTCATTACCCAATCCCTAAATATAAGATTAATTTGAGCTCTAAAACTAAACCTTACCCTAACCCAAACCCTAAACTTGACCTTGACTGTAATAATACCCATAGTCCTAAACCTGACCCTAACAAGAAACCTAACCTTTACAATACACCTAGCCATAAACCTGATTCTAGATTTATCCTTTATTGTACCCTAGACCTGACATTATTCCTAAATCTAATTTTAGCTCTAACCCTAATACAAGACTTAGCCCACATTGTAGTTATGAAACTCAACTTAATCTTAACCCTAACTCTAACGTTATCCCTAACCTTAATCCTAATTCTCACCCTAGTTCTAAAACTAGCTATATTACAATCCTTTATCCTAAGCCTAACACTAACCCAAGCCCTAACCCTAGGCCTAACCCTAACACTAACCCTAGCTCTAATCCAAGCCATAATTTAGCCCTATCTCTAACCCTAACCCTAGCCCTAAGACAACCTTTAACTCTCACACTAGCGCTATACCTAGTTCTTCCCCTATCCCTTACCATAATCATACACCTAGCCCTAAATATAGCCCTACCCTAGCCCTATACTTAGCCCTATCTCTAAACCTAAATATAAGCCAAACTCTAAATTTAACCCTAACCCTAAGAATAAATCTAACCATAACTCTACTCTTATCCCTAATTGTTAACCTAAGCCTAAATCTCACACACTAGCCCTAACCTAAGACTAATTGTAATCTAGCCCTAACACTACCCCTAGCCCTAAAAAAACTCAAGAAAGCCATAACATTAATCCTTATCCATAACCCAACCCTATCCCTACACCTAGCCCTAACTCTATCGCTAATTATAGTCTAACCCTAACCGAAACTAAGCCTGACCCTCACTCTGAACCTAACACTACCCCTGGCTCTAAACATCATCATCACCATAAACCTAACCTTAAAAATAGACCTAGACATAACTCTAACTCTATAACTAGCTGTAATCATAAACCTACTTCATACATTAGTGGTAGCCTTAACGATAGCCCTAAACTAACCAAAACCCTATTTTTAATCCTAAACCTAACTTTAACCCTAAACTTAAACCTAACACTAACCAAAACACTAGCTTTAATCCTACACATAATCCTAGCCCTAAACTTAGGACTAACTCTATCCATTACCCAAACAATAACCCTAAACCTTCTGACGACCCTAGGCCTAACCCTAACCCATACATTACAAAAAACCAAACCTAAACCCTAAACCTAAAACTGTAATTACCATAACCCTAAATCTAACACTAATTTGAGCCCTGCACCTAAACACTTACTTAGCCCAAATCCTAATCCTGACCCTGATTCTAAAAATAACCCTAGATCTAAACCTGACCCTAACAAAAAACCTAACCCTTACACAGGACCAAGCCATAAAACTAACACTAAATCTATCCCTAACTGTAACCCTAGACCTGACATTAGCCATAGCTCTAATACTATCTATAACCCTAAAACAAATCCTAGTCCTCATAGTAATCCTAAACATAGCCTTAGTCATAACCCTAACCCTAACCCTAGTCTTAACCCTATACTGAACTTCTTCTCCCTTGCCCTAATTCTAGCTTTAACCACATCCATAGCCTAATGTAAACCCTAACTCTAACCCTAACCCTAATGATAACCCTTGCCTTATTCTTAGCCCTAGCACTAAACCTAGATCTAAAACTAACTCTAAATCCTACCCTAACTTGATGCCTAATCCTAATCCTAAAACTAGCCCTAAACCTAGCCCTAACATAACCCTAGCTGTAATTTAGCCCTATTCCTAAACCTAACCCTAACCTCAGCCTTAAGAATAACTCTAACTCTCCCACTAGACCTAACACTCATTCTAGCCCTGTCCCTTACAGTAACCCTAACTCTAGCCCTAACCCTAGTATTAACCCTTTCTCAAACTAATCCCTAGCCCTAACCTTAGGCAAAATGTAACTCTAAATCTAGCCCTAAACTGAAGCTTAAGCCTACCCCTAACAGTAGACCAAACCACAACACTAATTCTAAACTGAGCCCTAATCCCAGCCCTAGCTCAATAACAAAGTCAAGTCATAGCTCTTACCCTAACCATTAACCTAAACCAAACCCTAACTTTACACCTAGACCTAACCCTTGCCCTAATTTGAGTTGGAAGCTGAACCCTAAAACTAACCCTGAACCTGACACTGACCCTAACACTTCTAGCTCTAAACATCACCCTAACCCTAAACCTAACCATAACACTAAATCTAGGACTGAAACCCTAGAACTAGCTCTAATTGTAAACCTAGTACTTACATTAGGTGTGACCCTAACCCTGGAGCTAACATAACCCCAAACCTAGCCCTAATCCAAGCCTAACCCTAGCTTTAAAATTAACCTAACCCTAACACTATCCCTAATTGTAACCATAACTCTAGCCTTACAATGATTTCTAACTCTATCCTTTACCATAACCATAACCCGAACCATAATAATAACCCTAGACAAAAACCTAACCCTATCCTGAATCCTAACACTTCCATTACTCTAAATGTTACATGAATCCTAAATTGAACCCTATAATTTCCCTAACCCTAACCCTAAAACTAATTCAAGCCCAAACTTGAAACCTCAACCTATCCCAAACCCTAACCCAGACCTTGAACCTAATAATACCCAAGCTCTAAACTTGACCATAACTCAACACCTAATCCTTAGCCTAGACATAGGCATAAACCTAATTCTAAAACTATCATTAACCACAATTCTGGACCTGAAATTAGATCTAGCCGTAATCCTAGCCCTAACCCAAAAAACACACCTAGCCCTCATCCTAGCCCTAAACCTAGCCTTAATGATAACCCTAATTCTAGTCCTACACTTAACCCTAATTCTAACCTTCACCCTACCTCTAATCCTAGCTATAATGTCATCACTTACCCTAAATTTAAACATAATTCTAACCCTAACCCTAGGCTTAAGCTAAACACACGACCTAGCCTTGCTCCTAGCCCTAATTTAGCTCTATCTCTAACCCTATCCTAACCCTACCCCTAAGAGTAACTCTAAACCTTGCCTAGCCCTATCCCTAGTTCTATCCCTATTTGCTACTGTAGACCTAACACTAGTCTTAACACTTGCCCTAAAGTTGGTCCCAGCCCTAAACCTAACTCTAAATCTAACCTTAAAACTAAGCCTAAGCCTAAAACTAACACTAGCCATAACTCTAATGCTAATTGTAAAACTAGCCCTAACCCTAATCCTAGCAGTGAACTAAAACTGAACAATAGCCCTAACCCTAAACCTTAACTTAAACCAAACACTAACCACTAGACCTAGACCTAATCCTAGCCTTAATTCGAGTCCTAAGCCTCACCTTAAAACTAATCCTGTCCCTGAATCATATTCTAACACTCACCCTAAATCTAAACACTGCCCTAAACTCAAACCAAACACTAACATTAACAATAGTACTAATTCTTGTCTTAATGCTAACCATAAAACTAACCCTGACCCTGACTCTTATCCTAACAAGAACCATAGCTATAAATATTACCCTTACTTTAAACCTTACCCTACCACTCAACATACCCCTAACCCTAACCCTAAAATTAACCCTAATGGTAACCCTAGTTCTTACATTAGCTGTTACCATAATCTTAGCCCTAAACTTAACACAAAAACTAGTCCTAAACCGAGCCCTAAACCTAGTTTTAACTCTATTTCTGACCCTAACCATATTCCTAAACCTAGATCTAAATCAATCCCTTACTCTACGTGAAACCCTAAACCTAAGAGTAACCCTAAACCTATCCCTAGTTCTTAGACTAACCAAAACCCTAACCTTATTAATAGTCTTAACCCTAGGAATAATTTATCTCTAAGACTATCCCAAACCCTAACCCTAACTCTGACCCTTATTCTGACCCTAAAACTAAACCTAGGTATAACCCTAACAACAACCCTAAACCAAAATTTACCATAATCCTATTCCTAGACCTAACTCTGAACCTAACTCTCAGCCTAGTCCTAATCTTAGCTCAGAACCTAACCCTTATGTTAAACATAAACCTAATCCTAGTTCTAACCCTCATCATAACCTAACACAAGACCTTATCTTAACCATAATCCTAGCCCTAAATTTTTATCTACGTGTATCCATTACCCTAAAAATAACCCTTACCATAATGCTAACCCTAGGCTTAACCAAAACCCTATCGATTTCCCCAAACCTATCAATTACCCTAAACCTACCCTGAACCTTAAATCTAACCCAATTATTATGCTAACCCTAACCCTGATCCTAATTCAAGCCCTAATTTAACCTCAAACCTAAACCAATCCTAACACTAACGGTGACTCTAATAGTTCCCCTAGGTATAAACATGACTCTTACCCTGCCTAACACTTACATTAGACCTAACCATAAATCTAAACCTAAAACTACTCCTAACATTAACCATAGACCTGATATTAACCCTTGCCTTAATCCTAGCCCTAACCCTAAAAAAAATCGTAGCCCTAAATATAGCCTTAATTTTATCTCTAACCTAAACCCTAGGCCTAACCCTAATACTAACCCTAGAATTAATTTTAGCCCTAATTTGGCCCTATCCATAAACCTAACCCTATCTCTAGCCCAAAGACTAACTCTAACTTTCACCCTAACACTAACCCTACTTCTAACTATATCTCTTACTAGAAATGTAATCCTAGTCCTAACCCTTGGTGTAATCTTAACCCAATTTATAGGCCTGGCCATAACCTGAGATCTAACCATAATTATAAATCTAACCCTAAACCTAATCCTAAACCTAAACTTAACACTAGCACTAATGCTAACGTTAATCCTAAAATTAGCTCTAACCCTAGTTCTAGCCCTAAAACAAAACTGAGAAATAGCCATAACCCTAACCCTTAACCTAAACAAAACCCTAACCCTAAACCTAGCCCTAAACATATCGCTAATTCTAGTTCTAACCCTATCCAGAAAACTAACTCTTACCCTGACTCTGACCCTAACACTAAACCTGTCTGTAAACATCATCATCACTGTAAACCTCAACCTAGCCCTAAGTCTAACCCTATTACTAGTGCTAATCATAACCCTACTTCATACATTAGCCATAGCCTTCACCCTAGCCCTACCTAAACCAAAACCTAGCCTTAATCCGAGTCCTAAACCTAGCCTTAATCCGAGTCCTAAACCTAGCTTTAACCATAAATTTAAACCTAACCCTAACCCAAAACTAGCCCCAATCCCACACATAACCCTAGCCCTAACCTTAGGTCTAAACTCATTCATTACCTCAACAGTAACCCTAACTCTTGAGCTTACCCTAAGCCTAACCCTAACCCTATCCATTACATTAAACCAAACTTAAACCCTAATACTAACCCTGTCATGAACCTAAATCTAATTCCTAACATAACTAAAACTTTAACCCTTAACCTGGGCCTAAAATAACCCTGGATATAAACCTAAATCTTACGCTAAATCTAATCCTTTCACTGGAACAAGCCATAAGCCTAACACTAAATCTAGCCCTAATGATAACCCTAGACCTAATATTAGCCCTAGCCCTCATACTATCCCTAACCCTAACACAAACTCTAAACCTTGCCTCAGATTGACTGGGCAAAATTCAGGAGCCACTTGTGAAAAGAAATGAACTTTATTTTAAGAACACACATGCTACACCACAGAGCTCTTCAGGAAGAACCCTCAGAGCCCAACTGCCACCACCGGCTTCCCACAAGCCTCTCAACCTCTCCCACCCATCCTGATTTTGAGGCCGATTGGCTGGGTCGCATGGGCGAAGCCGAAAAAAGTCCCCCAATGAACAGTTCCATTGTCTGAAAGGGTGGGGAAACAGCTCACTAATCATCACTGCACAGGAGCCAATCAGTTGGCAGCTAGAAGTTTGCTGGGGAAGCTGGCAGCTGGACGTTTGCTGGAAGCTGGAAGTTTGCTTGGGCCCCTGTGAGCCTATCATCAGCTGGCAACTAGAAGAGTGCTGGCAGCTAAAAGTATTCTGGGTCTCTTTCAGCTGTGGCTTACAACATCTCCCTCTCTATTTTTAAACAACAAGCATGTGGCTTAGGGACCATGCCTGCCTTAGGTTGTCCAATACTACATACGGTTCTTACCCGTCATCAGAAGACCTTACCTCAAGGCGTCAGTCTCCTGTCTTAGGTTGGTACCATTACAATTGGATATTACCCGTCATTGACTACCGGTCCAGCATACAGATACACCAGTGGATAGGTCTTTGTACCAGCGGGGGGTGAGGTTCTGGGCCTCACCTCTTTTTACCCCAAATTTTAGCTGAACGACCATCACAAGCAGAAGGGAGGAAGACACACCAAGTCAATTGACGGCTCCTTTTGGAAAAATTGTACCACCAATAACACCATCACCAAAAATACCCCAACATTACCACAAGTCGTTGCACAAACAGATAGTTCACAAACCATACAAGTGAGTTCACAATGCATACAAGTGATATAGTGCAGGCAAGTTCTGCAAGCAGTTCAGTGATAGCTATTGCAGAAGCTGTAGATTGGTTTTATCTTTGTCTTCACGGTCACTGGGATGAAGGTAGGAATTCTGGCTATCATGGCTAAAAAAAAAAAATTATGTAACATTCCAGAAGGCACTAAAAGAAAACAATTTTCTAAACAATTTACATTATCTTGAACAGAATTATTAAGTATAATGAAAAGGAAAGGTGAAAGTAAACAAACAGATCTGTTAACCTCCTTTTTTGTTCACATATTAAAACAATCCTCAACAGCTATTTACCCAATTTACATGAAACCATTTTAATCACGTGAATAAAAAGATTTGGATGCATTTTTTCATGAGCGCTCATCACATATGATATATGGACATATGTACATACAAACATACAACACAAAACACAAGTGTGCACACATAATATAATACATAAAATATAACATAATAGTAAAGGCCTTATAACTTTTTACAGGTGAAATCTCCATTGCAATGTTTAAAAACTCTATAGTCAAAAAATAGAACTGATCAGCAAAACATTAATCTAGGTCTGTATGAGCTCAAAAAACAAAATAGAACTTCATGAAATGGAAAAGGATAATAATAAAATAGATATTGGAAAAAGCATTCTGGTTCTGTCGCAGATGTAAGGATAGCCAAATGGAGTTTTGGATATTAGCTGTTATGGATTTGAGCCAAATCATCTTCTTTTTGGTCTGTAGAAATTGCTTTAGTTAATCTCTCTGGATTCCAAATCAGCTTCTTTTCTCCCTGTGGAAACACACAAACACACCTCCGACTCCACACAATTACTGGATCAGGACCATTCCAATTTCCTGTTAGAATATTCTTCCAAAGTACCTTGGGCTTATGTACAGTTTTTGGACACATATGCCTTTCTGCATCACTAAGTCCTGATGAATCCAAATTTAAAAGGTTTAGAGTAAAAAGGGTTATTTTAAGTTTATCTTTGGGGAATATATACCCCTTCACAATTCCTTCTTTTTGCTTTAATAAGTACATTCTAATAGTTTGATGAGCTCTTTCAACTATGCCTTCTCCATGTGAATTGTATGGGATTCCTGTTATAGGAGTAACGCCAAATGTTGACCAAAATTGTTTAAAAGAGTTAGAAGTATAACCAGGGGCATTATCTGTTTTTAACTGTTTTGGAACACCCACAGTGGCAAAATATTGTAAATAATGAGCTATGATATCTTTAGTTTTTTTCTCTGGCAAAAAGGGAGCCTATCACAAATCCAGAAGAAGTATCAACTGTAACATGCAAATATTTTAATTTTCCAAATTCTGGCAAGTGTGTGACATCCATCTGCCAAATATGATTAGGTATCAGTCCTCTAGGATTAATTCCAATATTAACTTGTGGTAAAAAGGTCACACAATTTTGACATTGTTTTACTATTTGTCTAGTTTGTTTCTTAGTTATTTTAAAATGCGATTGTAAAGTATTAGCATTGACATGAAACTTTTTATGAAAATTTGTAGCTTCTTCTAGTGTAGAGAAAATATGTATGTCATGTGTAATTTTATCTGTTAAATCATTGCCCAAACTAAGGGCTCCAGTCAATCTTATATGTGCTCTCATATGTCCTATAAAGAATGGATCTTTTCTGTCCCAAATTAGATTTTGTATAGTGGAAAGCAAAGAAAAAACAGTAGAGAAAGGGAAAATCCTACCAGCATCTTCAAGAAATACTATAGCATTAACTATATACTGACTATCAGAAAATAAATTAAATACAGAACCTTTAACATCAAAAAAGCTTGTAATACTCCATTGATCTGATTGTTTGGTACTAAAAATGTAAAAGATTGATGAGGTGTAGCTATTGATGCTGTACCATTATTTGACCCATCAGTGAATATATTTGAAGCGTTCATAATAGGTGTTTTTCTTGTAATTTTTGAAAAAATTATAGAATGCAATGACAAAAAAGAAAATAAAGGATGAGATGGTAAGTGGTTTTCAAATGAAACATTAGATTTGCACAAGATCATTGCCCAAGTATTTAAGTCATTATCTAACTTATCAATTTGATTCCTAGTATATGGAGTAATAATTTTATTTAGAGAAATTCCAAATACTTCCTTTGCTGCTTTTATTCCTTTGAGTATTAATTGCCCTACAACATCAGGATACCTAGTAAGAATTGTGTTAGGAGAATAAGATAAATGTATCCATAATAATTGAACTTTTTGCCAAAATACTCTTGTAGGAATATTTTTGTTAGTAGTACAATAAATAATAAAGGCAAACATATCAATTCTATCAAAATGCATATTTTCCATATATGTTTCAATGATTTTTAATGCATTTTTTGCTTCAGGTGTCAACATTTGGCGTGAATTTGGATCTGATGGACATTTTAGAATATCAAATAAAGTCTCAACTCTCCCCAATTTATGTCTCCTAATAACTTTTGAAAGTCGTTAAGTGATTTGAGTTGATCTACTCGTATTTGAATTTTTGATGGATGGACCATGGTTGAGGATAATAGAACTCCTAAATAATTAATTGGAAAATTTAATTGTACTTTATCTATTTCTATCTCTAGATTATATTTTTTAATAAGTTTGTAAGTGTGGAATAACATTCTAGCAATGTGTTTGTATCTTTGTTTGCTAATAATACATAATCCATATACTGAAATATTTGTAGTTCAGGATTTTGATTTCTAAGTGTCTGGATTACTTTGTTAATATAAATTTGATACATAGTTAGGCTGTTAGCCATCCCTTGAGGGAATACTTTCCATTCATACTCTCATCATTACTGTCATGATTCAGTGCAGTAATAGTAAATGCAAAACATGGACTATCCTATCCTCAGGATAAATTGGAATTGACAAAAAACAATCTTTAATATCTATAACTAAAACGTACCATGTTTTTGGCAAAGCAAATTGAGGAATCCCCGATTGAGAAGGTCCCATAATAACCATCTCATTATTAATGGCTCTTAAATCTTGCAATAATCTTCATTTACCAGATTTATTTGATGACAAAAATGGGAGTACTATGGGGAGATACAGAAGGTTGTATATGTCCTTGCACTAATTGTTGTTTGACCAAGTCATGGGCTGCTTGTATCTTTTGTTTAGTCAGTGGTCACTGAGGAACCCACACTGGTCTTTCTGATTTCCAAGTAATTTTTATTGTCTCAGTGGCCTCTTCTGAAAACCCAATCCATGTCTGTCCGTTCCTTGATCTATTTGTGTTGGTGCTGCTGTACATTGTTCTTGTTTTTCTAATCTTTTTTTCTTTTCTAATACCTTGTCTAGTCATAATACTGGGTGCATTTTGATTGATATTATTTTTTAATTTCAAACCTAATTGATCTAGGACATCTTGTCCCCATAAATTTATGGGAAGATGATCCAATACATATGGCTGTATCATTCCTTCACATTTTTCAGGATCCTTCCAATCTAATACCATTGCACTTCTATGGGAATTAGTCACCACTCCTAGGCCTCAAACGTTTGAGTGGCTAGTTGTAACGGCCAATGTTTTGGCCATTCTTGATGAGAAATGATGCTAATATCTGCACCTGTATCCAATAGCCCATTAAATTCATGTCCTTGAATATTTAGTTTTAGCATGGGGAGAGAATCTAAATTTAAAGAAAGCATAGCCCAATCTACACCTGTGGAGCCTTATCCCTTGGAGCCTCTTTCTACTGTATGACTAGAAAATTTATAATGCAGGCTGGTATTATTAGTAACTGTGCTATTCTATCTCCTGGTGAAATTACTGATATACTTTTGGAGAACTGGCTATAATTATTATCTCACCTTCATAATTGGGATCAATTACCTCAGAACTTATCATAAGTCATTTTAGAGTAGAAAAACTGCATCCCAATAATAAGCCTACTGTTCCTTTGGGAAGAGGTCTTTTTACCCTGTGGGAATGATTTAAACTCCCAAGTCTGGAGTTAGTACTGTTCTGGCATAGGAACAAATGTCCAATCCTTTGCTCTCTTTGGTTTGTCTGATGAGGGATCTAATAGATAATGTGTCTAGGGCACTACCCTGATGGGGTTGCTGGGTTCCTCCAGTACTCCGTATATTTGTGGTCTTGGGCCCCGGAGCATTAGGCCCCCCTGTCCATTTTTTCTCAATAGAGCCTGATGCCATTATCGACGATATTCTGGATAGATACCTGGTCCTTGTTCATTTTTTGATAATGGAGTACCCGCTATGGTGTTTTGAGAATGCCATTCATTAGCCCAATGTCTCCCTCTATGACATCGTTGGCAAATACCTGGTATTCTATTCCTTTGATATCCAGTTTTGTTAAACCCTCCTCCTATGGGGCAATTCCCTTCAAAATGTCCTGTTTGTTCACAATTGTAGCATGTTTTTGGCCAGGCATCTAAAACCTGTTGTACTGTAGCTGCCACAACTTGCCCTTGTTCATTAATGTCTCTACATAATTTAATATATGTGTTTAAATCTTTATGTTTCCATGGTCTTATGACTTCTCTGCACCAACAATTCGCTTGCTAATGAGCCAGTTGTTTTATTAATGACATTGCTTGTTCTGTATTCCCAAAAACTCTGGTAGATATTTGAATAAGCCTATCTAAAAAATCAGTTGTATTACCTTAGATAATTGACCTTGTAAACCTCCATGTCCTTGTAATGTCTTCCACGCTCAAACCATATCTGCAGCAATTTGTGAGTATACACCAGGATCATATGCAATTTGTTGCTTCTGATTCTTATAAGGTCCCTTTTCTAACAACATATCTAGATTTCTCTGAGGATAACCAGTTGCTGCATTTTGCCTTGCTGTCTCCTTGCAAAATTCCTCATTGTCAACCATCCATAACAGGTATTGTCCCCCATTTAGCACATATATACACATGCTAGTACAATCTGCTGGCATCCTTTCCAAATTGGTAATGGATTCAACCATGCTTACAGTGAAGGGTGCTTGAGGAACATAGGTTGTTACAGCCTTTGTTAGGTGCTTCACTGTTTTGAAATTTAAAGCATCGTGAATTCACTGCCTTCCTGCCTGCTGAAATACAGGTCATTTTAATATTTGAGATACTGTCTCAGGATCCCAATTATCAACTGTGGGTGTTGGGGGCCTACTGGTATATGGACATGGTGTTGTTGGTTGGAAACTTACGTCCTCTGGTGATAGAAAGGTGTTAGTAGCAGTCTCCTGTAGAGTTGGTGCTATTGGTTGGACACTTACGCCCTCTGGTGATAGAAAGGTGTTAGTAGCAGTCTCCTGTTGTAACTTTCTCCCTGATGGCTTTTTCTGCTCTAAACATTCTTCCTCTTTCTGACTAGCTCGAGAGACCTTCTTTTTTACTTGAATTTTTTCTCTGTCTGACTAGTTTGAGAGACCTTCTCTTTCACTTGATTTGTTTTTTTACTCTGACTAGCTCAAGAGACCTTCATTTTTACCTGATTTTTTCCTCTGTTTGACTAGCTCAAGAGACCTATTTTTAACTTGAATTTTTTTTCTCTGAGTAGCTCGAGAGACCTTCTCTTTTACTTGAATTTTTCTACTATAACTATAATACAACCCAACAAGATGATGCCAAACAAAACTGAAACCGAGTGAAACAAAATTGGAAAAACAAAAAATCATTATATTAGCCTTTCTATCCTTCTGAAATGTCCATCTGTTCTTTCTCCCTATCTGTTCCTCAGATGTGAGCAGTTTTTCTTCTGTCTTACACATCTCTAGGGTCAGGCAACTTAAAAGAAAAGTGAAGCAAAACAAAAGAAGAATCTTAAAATGGCTACGCATCCTCTCACCCTATTTTCAGGGGCAAGCAGTTTACTTTGTAACTTACCCTCAGTCATTCCCCCTGTGGGCCATGAAATGCTGCAGTCTTGCTGGGCACAATTCAGGAGCCACTTCTCAAAATAAACACACTTTATTTTTAGAACACTCACGCCACACCACACAGCTCTTCAGGAAAAACCCTCAGAGCTCAACTGTCACCACCAGCTTCCCACAAGCCTCTCAACCTACTGCACTGCTCCTGCTCTTGAGGCTGATTGGCTGGGTCGTGTGAGTGGAGCAAACAAAAGTCCCTCAATGAGCAGCTTCGTGGTCTGAAAGAGCTGGAAAAAAGCCCAATGAGCATCACCACAGAGGAGCAAATCAGTTGGCAGCTAGAAGTTTGCTGGGGCCGCTGTGAGCCAATCATCAGCTGGCAAGTGGAAGTTTGCTGGCAGCTGGAAGTTTGCTGGGGCCCCTTCAGCTGAGGCTCTCAACAAAACCTCATCCTAGCCATAAATCTAGCCTTAATCATAACCCTAAGCCTAACTAAGCCCTAACCCTAATACTAACCCTTGCCCTAGCCTTAAACCTAACCAAAACTATATTCCTTACCTAAATAGAACCCTATCTCTAACCTTAACTCTTTTTATCATAATTGCCCAATCCTTAGCCCTAGCTTTAACACTAGATCGAAACATAACTTCAAATCTAACCCTAACTTGATGCCTAAGCCTAAAACTAACCCTAACCCTGATGCTAGTTCTAAAAGTAGCCCTAACCCTAGCCCTAACACTAACCCTAGCTGTAATTTAGCCCTATCCCTAACCCTGAACCTGTTCCTAGCCCTAAGAATAACTCTAACTGTAAAATTAGCCGAATCACTCATTCTAATCCTATCCCTTCCAATAAACATAAACATATCCCAAATTCTAGTCCTAACCCTTGCCCTATCCTTAGCCCTAGCACTAACCTTAGATAAAAATCTAACTCTAAATTTAACTCTAAACCAAAGCCTAAGCCTAAATCTGAGACTAGCCCTAACCCTAAAACTAATCCTAAAAATTTTACTAAAACTAACCCTAGCCCTAAAATTAAACTGAGCAAAAATTTTAACTCTAACCTTCCACCTAAACCAAGCCCTAACCACAGCCTTTATTCAAGTTTTAAGCCAAACCCTAAAACGAACTCTCACCCTTACTCTTAACATAACACTAACTCGAGGTCAAAACATCACCCTAAACCTACACCTAAACCTAAGAGTAAATCTAGACCTAAAACACTCTAATCAGCCGTGTTCATAACCCTAGTAGTTACATTAGCCATAACCCTAACCTTACACAATCTTGAACTAAAACCTAGCCCTAATCTTAACCATAACCTTAGACCTAAACTGATTTCTAACTCTATCCATTACTATAACCATAACCCTAACCCTAATGCTAATTGTAGCCCTACCTTTAAACCTTAACCTGTCCAAACCCTAACCCAGAACTTGACTCAAATAATACCACTAGCTCTAAAACTGACGCTAACCCTAAACCTAACCCTTACACTAGATTTACTCATAATCATAACCCTAAAACTATATCTAAACATAATTCTTGACCTGAAATTAGCCATAGCACTAATGCTTCCCCCAACCCTAAAAAAACCATAGCCCTCATAATAGACCGAAACCTAGCCTTAATCATAACCCTAACCCTAACCACAGCCCTAACCATAATTTTAACCCTCACCCTACCTCTAAACCTATCTATGAAGCCTTCCCTTACCCCAAACTTTGCCATAACTATAAACTCTAACACTCACCCTAACCATAACCATTACTCTAACCCTAACCCTAACACTAGGCTTCAAGTAAACACTAAACCTAGCCCTAATCCTAGCCCTAATTTAGCCCTCTTACCCTAACCCTAATCCTAGACCTAAGACTAACTCTCACCATAGCCCTATACCTAGTTCTAACTCTATCTCTTACCATAATCCTAAACCTAGCCATAACCCTTGCCATATCCTTACTTCTAACCCTAACCCTAAATCTAACCCTAATTCCAAATTTAAACCTAAACCTAAGCCTAAGCCTAACACTGACACTAGTGTTAACCTTAACCCTAGGATTAAAACAAAATCGAGTATGAGCCTGAACCCTAAAACTTAACTTAAACCAAATTCTAACACTAAAACTAGACCTAACTCTAGCCCTAATTCGAGTCCTAATCCTAATGTTAAAACCAACCCTGACCTTGACTCATATCATAACACTCACCCTAGCTCTAAACACTGCCCTCACCTTAAACTAAAACCTAACAGCAACCCTAGCCCCATTTGAGTCCTAACTCGAACCCTAGAACTAAGCCTGACCCTGACTCCTATCCTAACATGAACACTAGCTATGAATATCAACCTAAACTTATACCTAATTCTAACTCTAGACCTGACACATAC
The DNA here is from genome assembly GCF_052094955.1 of Ictidomys tridecemlineatus. Lineage (NCBI taxonomy): Eukaryota > Metazoa > Chordata > Mammalia > Rodentia > Sciuridae > Ictidomys > Ictidomys tridecemlineatus. The sequence goes on from NC_135477.1 coordinate 80,317,341, forward strand.
CCTAACACTAAAACTAACCCTAATGGTAACACTAGTTCGTATATTAGCTCTAACCCTAACACAAGACCTAGGCCTGATATGAGACCTAAACCTATCTTTAACTCTAACTATAACCATAACCATAGCCATAACACTATTTCTAAATCAATCTTTTACCTAAGCAAAACCCTAAACCTAAGGGTAACCCTAGACCTATCCATAATCCTTAGTCTAACCAAAACACTAACCCTATTAATAGCCTTTACCCTTGCCCACATTCTAGATCTAACCCTATCCAAAACCCTAACACTAACCCTAACTCTTTTACTGACACTACCATTAATCTTAGGTCTAATCCTAACTCTAACCCTAACCAAAAATCTACCATAATCCTATCTCTAGAGCTAATCCTGAACCTAACTCTCAGCCTAGCCCAAACCATAGCTCAGAACCTAACCCTTAAACTAAACATAACCTTAACCTAACCCTAGTTCTAACTCTAACCTTATACCTAATTCAAGACCTAATCCTAACCATAACCCTAGCCCTAACCTTAAGTCTAACTGTATCATTACCCCAAACATAACCCTTACCCTAATGCTAACCCTAGGCCTAACCCTAAACATATCACTATCCCCAAATTTATCAATTACTCTAAACCTACCCTGAACCCTAGACATAATCTAATCATTACCCTAATCCTAACCTTAATGCTAATTCAAGCCCTAATCCTAAACGCAAACCTAAACCAAACATTAGCACTGACACTGACTCTAATAATTCCCCTAGCTCTGAACCTCATTCTTACCCTATATCTAACCCTTACAATAGACCTAGAAATAAAACTAACCCTAAAACTATTCCTAAGCATAACTCTAGACCTGATATTAGCCCTAGCCATGATACTAGCCCTAACCCTAACACAAACTCTAACCCTTATCCTAGCCCTATACATCGCCTTAATTATAACCCTAACCATAACCCTAGGCCTAACCCTAAAACTAACCCTAGCACAAATCTTACATTTAATTTATCCCTATCCCTAACCTTAACCCTAACCCTAGTCAAAAGACTAAATCTAAGTATCACCATAGTCCTAAACCTAGTTTTAACTCTATACTTTTGGAACCCTAATTCTAGCCCAAACAATAGGTCTAATACTAGCCCTATTTATAGCCCTAGCAGCAACCCTAGATCTAACCCTAACTCTAAATCTAACCTTAACCCTTAGCCTAAACTTAAACCAAACACTAGTCCTAACCCTCAGGCTAATCTTAAAGCTAGAACTAACTTTAGCCCTATAAGAAAGCCATAGACCTAATCCTAACCCTTAATATAAACAAAGCCCTAAAACTACACTCAGCCATAACTCTAGCCCTAATTCAAGTTTTAAGCCAAACTCTAAAACTAACCCTGACCCTGACTCTGTCCTTAACACTAACCCTAGCTCTAAAAATTACCGTAGCACTATACCTAAACCTAACAATAGACCTAGACCTAACCGTAACCTTAAACCTAAAATTAGCCCTAATCACAACCATGGTACATACATTAGCAATAATCTTAAGCCTAGCCTTAACTTAACTGAAAGCCTACACTTATTCCGTGCACTATCCCTAGATTTACCCCTAAACCTAACCCTATAACTAATTGTAACTATAACCCTAGCCGTAACCCTCTATTTAACCCTAACTATAACCCTAAGCCTAACCCTATCAATAATCATAACATTGACCCTAGCTCTACCCCTATCTCTAACCCTATTAATTACCCTTACCATAACCCTAACACTAATGCTAAACTTTGGCAAAAATCTAACTGTATCCTTAATCCTAACACTATCCATTACCCTAAACCTAACCAGAAACAACTCTAACACTATCTTTACCATAAACCTAACTCTAATGCTAATTTGAGACCTAATGTTAAGGAGTAACCTATCCAAAACAGTAACGCAACCTGACCCTAATAGTACCCTTAGCTCTAAACCTTACCCTAACCCTAAACCTTACCCTTAAAATAGACATAGCAGTAAACCTAACCCTAAAACTACTTTAACTGTAAAACTAGACTTGAAATTAGCCCTAGCCATAATCCTAGCCCTAAACCTAGGCTTAATACTAACCTGAACCATAACCCGAGCCCAACCCTAATTTTATTCTTTGACCTAGCCCTAAAATTCTACCTATAACCTCATCATGTACCCAAAAACTATCAATAATCCTAAACCTAACACTAACACTCGCCCTAAACCTAGGCCTAACACAAAGCCCACTGCTAACCCTAGCCTTTATGTAATCCTATCCTAACTATAAACCTAGCCATAGACTGACTCTAACTCTTGCCTTGGCCCTACCCTAGCCCTAGTTCTATCCTTAGCCTTAATCCTAAGCTTAGATCTAAGCCTAAGTCTAAATACAAAGCTAACTCTAAATTTAACTGTAAAAACCCAAACCAAACCCTAACACTACTCGTAACGATAACACTAATCCTAAAACTTGCCCTATCCCTAATCTGAGACATAAACAAAAACAAGGCCGTAGCCCTAATGTTAACCCTTAATGTAAATTAATCCCTAAGCCTACAACTAGCCCTTAAACTAACTCTAAGACTAACCCTGACCCTAACACTAATCCTAGCTCTAAAAGGCACCCTAACCTTAAATTAACCCTTAACCTAACCCTAAAACTAGCCTTAATTATAACCCTAGTTCATACATTAGTCATTGTCCTAAACGTAGCCCTAACCCTAACACAAATTCTACCCCTTATTTGAGCCCTAACCCTAGCTTTAACCCTAATGCTAGCCCTAAACCTAACCCTAAAACTAGCCCTAAGCCTAACTCTAACCTTATTCTTTACACTAAGCCAAACCCTAACCCAAATGCTAACCCTCGTTGTAATCTTAGTCCTTATCCTAACATAAAGTCTAACCATAATACTAGTCTTAACCCTAGCCCTCATTTTACCTCTAAATTTAACCCTGACCCTCATCTGACCCTAACAGGAAACCTAGGTCTAACCGGACCGTAACCCTAAACCAAATTCTAACACTAGCCCTACTGGTAACCCTTTACCTATACCAAAGCCTAACACTACACCTAGGCCCAAAGCTAATCCTAAATATAGCTATAAGTCTAGCCCTAGACCTAAACAAAACCTAGCACTAGCCCTAACAATAAACCTTAACGTAAACCAAACACGTACCCTACACCTAGCCATAAACCAAGTCCTAATTCTGGATCTAACCCTAACCCTAAACCTAAGCCCCAAACTGATCCTGATTCTAACAATAAACCTAGCATTAAACCTGACACTAACCCAAAACCTAGACCTAATACTAGACCTAGCCATAATTCTGACCCTAAAACTGGCCCTAAACATAATTCTAGTTCTTACATTATGCATTTTCCTAAACCTAACACATAATCAAACACAAAACCTAGCCATAATCCGATGCCTAAACTTAGCTCTAAGCATAACTCTCAGCTTAACCCTACTGCTAAATCTAGCCCTAACATAAGCCTCGCCTTAGACATAACTCTAGCTCAAAGCCTAACCTTTTCACTAAACATAACCCAAGCTCTATCCTAAACCCTAACCCTAAACCTAACCCTAATTAAAACTCTATCCCTAACACCAAAACAAAAACTAACTATAAATGTAAACCTAGACCTAAATCTAAACCTAACCCTCACCCTAGCCCTAACCTTAGCTCAAAAACTAACCCTAACCTAAACCTAACCATACCCTAGCTGTAAACCTAACACTTACCCTAACCCTATAACTTACCCCAAATAAGACCCTAGACCTTTTCTAAACCTAGCCATAATCTTAGACTTATTCCAAACCAAAACCTAGCCCTAACCCTAGCTATAAACCTATTCATTAAACTAAAAATAACCCTAACCCTAATGCTACCCCTTATGTGATTGCTAAACCTTACCCATCCATTACCATAAACCTTAATTGAAACCTAAACTATCCATTATGCTAACCCTACCCTAAACATAATGCTAATTTGAGCCCTAACCCTAAACCTTTAGTTGAACACAATACTAATCCTGATGCTAATACTGACCCTAATAATAGCCCTAACCCTAAAGCTGACCTTTAACCTAAACCTAACTCTTACACTAGACCTAGCCATAACCTCCCTAAAACTATCCTTATCATTAAACCTAGACCTGATATTAGCCCTAGACCTTGTCCTAGCCATAACCCTAACAGAAAACCTTGACCTTAACTAAGCACTAAACCTAACCTTAATCCTAAGCTGAACCATAACCCTAGGCCTAGTCCTAATTGTAACACTCACCCTAGCCCTAAAGCTAGCTATAACCCCACCAATTCCCCTAAACTTAACCTTAACACCAATGCTAAACCTAACTCTAGCCCAACCCCTTGGTCTAACCCCAACACTAACTCTAGCCTTAATACTAGCCCTAATTTAGCCCTAACCATAACACTAAACCTAGCTCTAATTTAGGCTTCAACCTAACCTTAACTCTAGCCCTAATCCCAGCCCTAATTTAGCCCTAACCCTGTCACTAACCCTAGCCCTAATCCTAGCCTCAATTTAGCCCTAAACCTAGCCCTAAATTAGCCCTAACACTAAATCTACTTTATCCCCAATCCTAGCCCTAATTTAGCCCTAACCCTAACCCTAATGCTAAGACTACGACTAAGACTAACTCTAATTCTCACCCTAGCTGTATACCTAGTTCTCATCATACTTGTATCCATAACCCTAACTCTCACCCTAAACCGAGCCCTAGCCCCAACCCTAACCTTAAAACTAAACCTAACTCTAAATATAGCCCTAACTCTAAGCCTAGACCTCAACCTAACACTAGCCCTAATCCTGATACTAATCCATAATTTAGCTGTAACTGTAGCCCTAGCCCTAATACAAAACCAACCTATATTCCTAAACCTTAACCTAAACCAAACACTAACCATACACCTAGTACTAACTTTAGCCATCATTTGAGTTCTAACCCTGACCCTAAAACTAACCCTGACTCTGAGAGTGACCTTTGTTCTAAACATAACCCTAACCCTAATCCTAACCGTAAAATTAAACCTAGTTCTAACCTTAATCCTAACCCTATAACTGGCACTAATTGTAACACTAGTTCATACCTTAGCCATAGCCCTAACCCTAGCCCTAACCAAATGCCAAACCAATCCCTAACCTGAGCCTTAACCCTAGCTTTAACACTAAACCTAAACCTAACTCTAACCCAGAACCTAACACTAACACTAGTTAGAATTGTAACAATTACCCTATCCCTATCACTAGCTCTAACCCTATACATTACCCTACCAATAACCATAACTCAAATGTAAACACTATGCTTAACCCTATACTTATCCCTAACCCTAACCTATTTTATTAACCAAAGCCTAACCTGAATGCTAAACTTAACCCTATCATTACCCTAACACTAACCCTAATGCTAATTCGTGCCCTAACCCTAGACTTTAACCTAAACCAAACCCTAATTCTTACTCTTCCCATGATAATATACCTAGCTCTAACCTTGACCCTTCCCCTAAACCTAACCATTATACTAGACCTAGCTATAAATCTAACCCTAAAACTAACCCTAACTATAACCCTGGCCTGACATTTGCCCTAGCCATAATTCTAGCCTTTAACTTAACAAAAACCAAACTTATAACCCTAACCCTAACCATAACCCTAATACTATCCATATCCCTAGCAATAAATTTAGCTCTAGCCCTATCAATTACACTAAACATAACCCTTATTATAATGATAACCCTAGGTGTAAATCTAACCCTATCCCTAACTGAAACCCTATCCAGTATGCTAAATCTAACCTTAATCTTAAACCAAACCCTATCATTACCCTAACAAAAAATCTAATAGTAATTCAAGCCCTAACACTAAACCTTACCTAAAAAAAAACATAAACATCATCTTGACCCTAATAATACCCCTAGCTCTCAACTTGATCTTTCTCTAAACTAACATTTACACTGAACATAGCCATAAACCTAACCCTAAAACTATTACTAACCATAATTCTAGGTCTGAAATTCACACTAACACCAATCCTAGCCCTAATCATAGCACAAACCCTAGCCCTCATTCTAGCCCTAAACCTAGCCTAAATCATATCTCTAATAAAACCCTAGCCCTAACCCTAATTCTAAACTTCACCCTAGCCCTATCCTTAGCTGTAACCCCATCACTTATACTAAACCTAACCGTAAACCTAAAACTAACCCTACGACTAAACATAACCATAAACCTAACCCTATTACTAGCTCTAATTAAGCCCCTTACCTAACCAAACATTAAACTAGACATAACACTAACTCTCTCTCACCATTGCCCTATTCCTAGTTCTAACCCTATCCCTTACCATAACCCTAATCTTAGCTATAAACCAAGAGCTAACAGTAGCCCTATACTTAACTCTAGCCCTAACCCTAGATTTAATCCTAAATCGAATTCTAACTTTAACCATAAGCCTAAATCTAAACCTAAAGCTACACCTAAACATAATTCTAAGCCTCAGACTAGTCCTAACCATAGCCCTAGCCATAAAAAAACAAACCATAGCCCTAACTTTAAAACTTAACCTAAATCAAAACTTAACCCTACACCTAGTCCCAACCCTATCTCTAATTCGAGTCTAAATCCTAACCCTAAAACAACTTTGACCTTGAATTTGACCCTAACACACTAACCCTAGCTATAAACATCACCCTAATGTAATACCTAATCTTACCACTAGGCCTAGTCCTAACCCTAATTCTATAACAAGCCCAAATCAAAACCCTAGTCAATACATTGGTTATAACTCTAAACCTAGCCCTAACTCTAACCAAAACCTAGCCTTAATGCAAGACCTAACCCTAACTTTAACCCTAAACTGAAATCAAACACTATCCTTAACCCTAAACCTAAACATAGCCCTAACCCTAGCACTAATCCGATCCCTTACCATAAGCTAACTCTAACCCTAATGCTAACCCTAGGCCAAATCCTAATGCTTAGCCTAACTCAAAACCTATCCCTATTACTAGTTCTAACCCTAGCCCTTATTCTAGGTCTAACCATAACTCAAACCTGACAATTATTCTGAACCTAATGGTAACTGTAGGTTTAAACCTGATTCTAACCCTATACTGAAACCTAAGACTAGCACTGGAAATAAAACTATTCCAAAACCTAACCCTAACACTAGCTCTAGACCTAAACCTAATTATAAATCTAGCTATATCTCTAGCCCTAGACCTATACAAAAACCTAGCCCTAGCCCTAATGATAAAACTTAACTTACCACAAAAACTAACCCTACCCCTAGACCTAACTCTAGTGATAATTCTGGGTTTAACCCAAACCCTATCTATAACCCAAAAACTAGCTCTTACCCTAACACAAAACCTAGCTCCAAAAATCACGTTAATGATAACCCTAACCCTAAAATTGACCTAGCCATAACGTTTACCCAAAAAGTAGCCATAATCATAACCTTGGTTCTAACCCTCTCACTAGGCCAAAACCTAACACTAATGCTAAACCTGTTACTAACCCTAACACTATCCCTAACCCTAACCCAAACACTAACACTAACCCTAAACTCAAACCTAACCCTAAAGATAACACCAACCCTAACCCTAACCTTAATAGTAACCCTAACATTAACCATTACACTAATCCAAACCTAACCCTAACCCTAAAACTAACCATAATCCTATCCCCGAATCTAACCATAACCCTAATCCTAAAACTAACACTAACCCTAACCTTAACTCTAAAACTAACACTCATTATTACACCAACACTTACAGGAAACTTAAACCTAAACCTAACGCTAAAACTAAACTTAACCCTAAACCTAACCCTAACACTAACACTAACCCTAAACCTAAACATAATCCTAACCCTAACCCTAAACCTAACACTAACTCTCACACTTACCATAACCCTAAAACTGAACTAACACTATCACTGACTCTAAACTTAACCATAAACCTAAAATTAACCCTAACTTTTATCCTAACCCTAATCCAATTCCAAATACAACCCTAACCCTAACACCAACCCTAACCCTTATCTAAGCCTAAAATTAACCCTAAAGCTTACAATAACCCTTACTTTAACCTGAACCCTAACCCTAACTCTCATCTTAACCCTAACCTTAAACTAAGAGTAAACCTAACCCTAACCCTAACCTTAACTTAACCTAACATTATCCCTATCTTTAACCCTAACATTAACCATAACCTTAACCTTTAAATGACCCTAACCCTAACAATAAAACTAACAGTAATATTAACCCTACCCTAACACTAACCCTAACTGTAACCCTAACACTAATCCTAAACCTATCCCTAACCCTAATAGTAACCCTAAAATAACCCTAACCCTAACACTAAACATAAACCAAAACCTAACCCTAACACTAACCCTAAAGCTAACCTTAACACTAACTTTGACCTAACACTGAGTTAGGGTAAGGGCTACCTAACCCTAACATTACCTAACCCTAATGTAAGGGCTACCTAACCCTAATGTAAAGGCTACCTAACCTTAACACTTACCTAACCCTAATGTAAGGCTACCTAACCCTAATGTAAAGGCTACCTAACCCTAACACTTACCTAACCCTAATGTAACCCTAACCCTAACCCTTACCTAACCCTATCCTTAACCCTAACACTAACTCTAACCCTAACACTAACTAACCCTAACACTAACTCTAACACTAACCCTAACCCTAACATTAACTAATCCTAAACCTAATCCTATCACTAACCCCAAGCCTAAACCTAACCCTAAACCTAACACTAACCTTAACACTATTCCTAACACTAACATTAACCTTAAACCTAAACCTAACCCTAAAATTAAACCTAACACTAACCCTAATCTTATCAGTAATTCTAACCCTAATACTAACCATAATGTTAACCCAAACACTAACCCTAAACTTAAAACTAAGTGTACCTTAAACCATAATTCAAACAATAAACCTAAATGTATCCCTAACACACTATTCCTAAATCTAACCCTAAATATAAACCTAATACTAACACTATGCCTAACCCTAAATTTAAACTTAACCCTCACACTAAGCTTAACCCTAAGCCTACCACGAACCCAAAACTTTACTGCAAAACTAATCCTAAGAGTAACCCTAAAATTAACTCTAAAAATAAAACCAGACCTAACACTAACCCTAACCCTTACCCTACCATGAACCTTTGCTCTAACCCTAACACAAATCCTAACCCTAAACCTAACCCTAACTCTAAGACTAACCTTAAACCTAACCATAACCCTAATTATAGACCTACACCTAACCCTAAAACTAAGCCTAACCTAAACCTAATTCTTACCCAAATCATACTCCTAACACAAAACCTAACCAAACCTTAACCCTAACCTTAACACCCTAATGCTAAACCTAAACCCATTCCTAACACTAATCCTAACCCCAACCCCAACCCTATCACTATTCATAACCCAAACTCTAATCCAAAACATAAAACTAACTCTAAACTTAACCCTTACTCTAACCCTAACACTAACCCAAACTTATGTATATCCCTAAACCTAAGCCTAAACCTAACGCTAGGTCTAACTCTAACCCTAATACTAACAATAACCATAAGCCTTACCCTATCACTAAACCTAACACAAATACTAACCCTATCCCTTACCCTAACACAAATCATATCCTTCACCCTAACACTAATCCTAACCCTAACCCTAACCCTAACTCTAAAAGTGACCCTAACCCTAACCTGAACAATAACCCTAACACTATCCCTAAAACTAATTCTAACCACAACCCTAACCCTAAACCTTACATGAACCCTAACAATAACATTAACCCTATCTGTAACACTAACACCTAACCCTAGCCCTAACCCTAAAACTCACGCTAAACCTATACCTAACCCTAACAATATTCTTAACCTAACCAAAACACTAACACAAAATGTAACCTTAAACCAAAATCTAACCCTAACCCTAATGCTAACATGAATCCTAAACCTAACCCTAACCCTAAGCCTTAAACTAACCATAAACTTAACACTAACCTAACACCAACACTAACCATAACCCTAACCCTAACACAAACTAACCCTAATTTTAACAAGAACCATAAATCTGACCCTAACACTAACCGTAATCCTAACCGTAACCCTAACCCCAACACTAAACCTAAATAAACCTAATTCTATTCCTAACACTATCCCTAACTGTACCCTAACACTAACCCTAACCCTATTTCTAAACCTAAGCATAAACCTAACCCTAAACCTAACACTAATCTTAACACTAAAACTAATACTAACACTATTTCTAAACCTAACCCTAATCCTAATACTAACCTCAACCCTAACCTTAACCTTAACAATAACCCTAAACCTAACACAAACCCTAACCCTAACACTGACCCATACCTTAAATCTAACCCTAACCCATATATTAAAACTAAATCTAACACTAAACCAAACCATAACACTAACCCTAAACTTAATCCTAAATACAACACTAAACTTAAACTTAACCCTAACACTAACAGTAACTCCAAACCTATCCCTAACCCTAAATATAGTCCTAACTCTAATATTAACAGTAAGCCTAACTCTAAATCTAACCCTAACCCTAACCCTAACCATAACCATAACACAAACTCTAACGCAAAAATTAACCTTAACCCTAAACCTAACAATAATTCTCACCCTAACAACACCCCTACCCCTGAACCTAACCCTAACCCTAACCATAACATTAACCCTAATTTTAATCCTAACACTAATCCTAAACCTATCCCTAACCCTAAACCTAACACCAACACTAACCCTAATACTAACTTTTAAACTAACCCTAATTTTAATCTGATCCCTATCCCTGAAACTCACCTAATACTAAAACAAAAACAGAAACTAATTCAAAACTGTACCCTAACACTAACCCTAACCCTTACCTAATGCTAACCCTAAACCTAGACCTAACCCTATCATTAACACTAAACATAACCCTAACCCTAAACCTAACACTAACCCTAACGTTAACACTAAACCTAAACCTAAACCTAACTCTATCACTAACACTAACCCTTACCCTAACCCTAATCTTAACACTAACCTAACCCTACCTTGAAGCCTAACACTAACTCTAATCCTAACCCTAACTCTAACCCTAATCCAAACGTAAACTTAGCCTAACCCTAAACCAAACCCAAATGCCAATCCTAACTCTTAAACTAACCCTAACCCTACATCGATCCCCAACCTTGATTTTCACCCTAATTTTATACTAACCCTAAACCTAACCCTAATACTAACACTAACCCTAAACCTAACCATAACCCTAAAGCTAGCATTAACCCTAACCCTAACACTAGCACTAACCCTAACTCTAAAACTAAACCTTAACCTGATACTAATCCTAACCCTATGCTAACATGACTCATAAGAATAATCCTAATTTGAACCATAACCCCAACTGTAAACCTAACCTTAACAGTACCCCAAAATCTAACTCTAATCCTCATATAACCCTAACCCTAACCCTAAACCTAACCCTAAACCTAATCATAACCATAAACCTAACCATAACACTAACCCTAAACCTAACAGTAAACTTAACCCTAAACCCAACCCTAAACCTTAATTTAACCCAAATTAAATATGAACATTAACCCTAAACCTAACCCTAACACTAACTTTAACCCTAACACTGACCCTAACCCTAACCTTACAACTAACACTAAGTCTAACCCTAAACGTAAACCTAAACCTAACACTAACTTTAACCCTAACCCTAACACGAACCACAAAACTAACCCTAACCCTAGCCCTAATACTAACCCTATCCCTAACATGAACCCTAACCCTAAACCTAAACCTAGAATTAACACTAACCCTAACCATATCCTTAACTCTAACCTAATCCTATGCCTAAACATAACCCTAACCCTAATTTTAATCATAACACAAACCCTAATGATAACACAAATCCAAACCCTAACCCTAACTCTTAACTAACCAAAATCTAACACTAACCCTATCTTTAATACGGACCCTAAACCCAAACATAAACACAACCCTAACATTAACCATAACCCTAACCTTAAACCTAACTTAACCCTAAGCCTAATAGTAAAACTAACCCTAAAAATAACATTCACCCTAACCCTAACCCTAACACTATCTCTAATTATAACCCTAAACCTAAACCTAAATTTTACCCTAATGCTGAACCTAAGCCTAACACTAACCCTAACCCTAACACTAACACTAACAGTATCCCTAAACCTAACATTAATCCTAATTTGAACCAAAACCCTAACCTTAATCCTAACGCTAACACTAACTGTAACGTAAACCGAGAAATTAACCATAACCCTAAACCTAACCTAACTTTAATCGTAGCCCTATGTTTACACTAACCCCAACCCTACTAGAAACCTAACCCTAACCCAAACCCTAACACTAACTTCAACCGTAACCCTAAACCTTACTCTAATGTAACTCATACACTATCACTAACCCTAACCCTAAGCCTAACCCTAACCTTTACCTTAACCAAACACTAACCCTAATCCCAAAGCTAACACTAACTCGAATTCTAAACCTAATCAAAACTCTAATACTAACTCTAACATTAACCCTAACGCTAATCCTAACTCTAACACTCACCCTAAACCAAACCCTATCTTTTAACCTAACCCTATTATAATTTTAACTCTAACTGTAACCTTAACCCGAATCCTAACTGTAAACCTATCCCTAAACTTAACCCTAATTGTAACCCTAACACAAACCCTAACACAACACTAACCCTAAACCTCACAGTAACAGTAACACTAACACTAACACAAACTCTAACCCTTACCCTAACCTAACACTAATCCTAACCCTAAAACTAATACTAAACCTAACCCTAAACCTAACCAAAACACTAATACTAACTATAAAATGAACCCTAATGCTAACCAATCCCTAACACTAATCCTATCCCTAACCCTAATAGGACCTCTTACTCTAACCCTAACACTAACCCTAATCACAACAGTAACCCTAACGTAACAGTAAACCTAACCCTAACACCAACATTAACCCTAACCCTAAAACTAACAAAAATGCTAATACTAACCCTAACACTAACCTTAACCCAAACTCTAACCTGAACACTAACTCTAAACCAAACCTTAACACTAACAATAAACCTAACCCTTACCCTAACCAAACACTAACCCTAAACCTAACCATACCCTAACCCTTACATTAAACCTAACCAAAACACTAATACTAACCCAAACCCTATAACTAATGCTACCCTAATCCTAAACCTAACACTAATCCTAAACTAAACTGTAACCATAAACCTAACCCTAATTCTAAATCTAATCTTAATCTTAAGCCTAATGATAACCTTAACTCTAACTGTAACCCTAACACAAATCCTAACACTAACCGAACACTAACTCTAACACTATCCCTAAATCCAACCCTAACACTAACTCTAAAACTAACCATAAACCTAACATGAATCCTAAGCTTAAACCTAACCCGATAACAAAAACTAACCTTAACCCTAACCCTAACCCTAACCCTAATACTAACCACAAATCTAACCGTAACCCTAATCTTAAATGTAACCCTAAGCTTAACCCAAACCTAACTCTAACAAAAATCCTTACACTAAACCTAACACTAATTCTAAAGCTAACCCTAACACTAACACTAACCCTAACATTAACACTAACCCTAACCCTAACCTAATTCTAACCCTAACTTTAAACTTAATCTGAATCCTAACTGTAAACATAATCCTAAATTTAACCCTAATCGTAAACTTAACACCAACCCTAACACAACACTATGTCTAATACTAACCCTAACCCTAAACCTCACCCTAACCCTTACCCTAACACTAATACTAACACTAACTCTTTTCATAACCCTAACCCTAGCCCTAAACTTTACCCTAATCTTTTCACTAACCCTAACCCTAACCCTTACGCTAACCTAACACTAATTGTAACCCTAAAACTAATACTCACCCTAGTCCTAAACCTAACCAAAACACTAATAGTAACTCTAACACTTACCCAAACGCAAACTCTTAACGCTAACACTAAACCAACCTTTATCCTAACATAACACTAACTCTAACTCTAACCCTAACATTAACACTAACACTAAAACTAACCCAAACTAATACTAACCCTAACACAAACCATAAATTTAACCCGAACCCTAACACAAACCCTAACCTAACCCTAACCATAACTCTCACCCTAAACCCAACACTAACCCTAACCCTAACACTAACTCTAACCCTGAACCTAAACCTAAACCTAATCTTAACCCTAACACTAACCATTATCCTAATCTTCAACCTAACCCTAATACTGACCCTAACCTATCACAAACCCTAAACCTAATCATAACCCTATTCCTAATTCTAAACCTAACCCTAAACCTAAACCTAACACTAACTCTAAATCTAACCCTAACACGCCCCTAACCCTTACCCTTACCATTCTCCTAACCTAACCCTAACCCTAATCCGAACACTAAAACTAACACTAACATTAATCCTAGTCCTAAAACTAACCCTATCTTTAACCTATCCTTAATCTTTATTCTAACATAAGCCTAACACTAACCCTGACACTAACACTAACCCTAAACTTAACAATAACCCTAAACTATTTCTAACCCTAACCCAAACAGTAATCCTAACCCTAATCCTTATTCTAACATGAACCCTAACTCCAATTCTAACCCTAACACTAATTCTAACACTAACCATAACCTTATTCCTAACCAAATTTATATCCTGAACACAACCCCTAATCCAAATGATAAACCTAAACCAAATCAATCCCTAAACTTAACCTTTACGTAACACTAACACTAATCCTCACACTAACCCCAACCCTAACCCTATCATTAAACTTATTCATAACCCTAATGCTAAACCTAATATTAACCCTAACTGTAACCCTAATACTGATCTTAGCACTAACCCTAATCCTACCCTACACTTACCCTAACCCTAACTATAAACGTTATCTTACCGTAACCCTAACCAAACCCTAACACAAACCCTAAACCTAATCCTAACCTTAAACCTTAACCTAACCCTAACCCAAAGCATAATCCTAACCCTAACCCTAAATCTATCCCTAAACTTAACCCTAACCCAAACTCTAAGCCAAAATCTAATGCTAACTCTAATCCTTACCTTAAGACTAACACTAACCCAAACCCTAATCCTAACACTAAACCTAACTGTAAACCTAACACTAATTTTAACCATATCCCTAAACCTAACCATAACACTAATCCTAAACCTAACCCTAACCCTAACACTAACCTTAACAGTAACTTAACGCTTACACTAACCCTAAAACTACCCCTTACTCAAACTTTACCCTAACCCCAAAACTATCCCTAAACCTAAACATAACCTTAACCCTAACACTCATTCTAAAACTAAACCTAAACCTAACACTAACACCAACACTATCCTAACCCTAATTCTACAATGAAGCCTAATCCTAATGTGAACTCTAACCCTAACACTAACCCTAGCCCTAATCTTAACCCAAACCCTAAAATTATCTTAAACCTAACCCTTACCCAAACACTGAACCTAATCCTAAACCTAACTCTAACCCTAACCGTAACCCTAACCCTAAACCTAACGCTATCACTAACACTAACCCTATCAGTAACACTAAACCTCACGATAAATGTAACCCTAACCCTAACACTCTAAACCTAACTCTAACACTAACCCAAAGAGTAATCTTAACCCTAAATCTAAACCTGACTGTAATACTAACCCTAACCCTAGCCATAAACCTACACCTAACCCTAACACCAACCCTAACCCTAACTCTAACATGAATCTTAAATCTAATCCTAACCATAATTCTAACACTAACACTAACCCTAACTGTACCCTGAAACCTAAACATAATCCTAACCGTAAACCTAACACTAACCCACACTGTGACCCTAACCCTAACACAAACCCTTTACTTAATGCTAACCCTAACACAAACCTTAATCAAACCATAATCCTAACCCTAACCTAACCCTAGCCCCTACCTGAAACAAATTTTTAACCTAACCCTAACAGTAACCCTAAAACTAACCCTAACCCTAATACTAACACTAACTAAAACCCTAACACTATAACTAACACTAAACCTAAACCTATACCTAACACTAACCGTAATTCTAACCCTAACCCTAATTCTAACTCTAGTATTAATTGTAACCCTAATGATAAACTTAACCCTTAACCTAACACAAACCCTAATCCTAATGGAACACTAACCCTAACATTAATCCTTAAACTCCCCATAAAGCCAACCCTAACCCTAACTCTAAAATTAACCCTAACCCTAAACTGAACCCTAAGCCTAAACCTAACCCTATCATAAACATTAACCCTAACCCTAACTCTAATCCTAACACAAACTCTATGCCTACCCCTACCCTAATCTTAACTGTAACCCTAAGCCTAACCCAAACCCTAACCCTAAAACAAATGCTAACACCGAACCTAACATTAACCCTAACGCTAACCCTAACCCTAACCCTAACACTAATCCTAACCCTAACCCTAACCATATCCCTAAACCTAATCCTATCTCTAACACTAAACTTAATCCTAACACTAATTTTAACCCTGACCCTTATCCTAACCCTAACACTCACCTAATTTCAACCCTAAACCTAACACTAACCATAACCCTAAACCTAACGCTAATTCTAAACCTAACTATAATCCTAACCCAAAAACTAATGCTATCCCTAATCGTAACTTTAACCTTAACACAAACTCAAACTGTAACTCTAACCCTAAACCGAATCCTAACAGCAACCTTAACCCTAATCCTATCCCTAATCCTAACCCTGCCTCTATTTGTATCCATTACCCTAAGCCAAACCCTTTCACTAATACTACCCTAGTCCCAACACAAATCCTTAGCCTATCCAAAACCCTAACTCTTTTACTAGTCCTAACCCTTAGCCTCATTCTAGCTTTAGCTTTAACCCCCAAATGACCCTTATTCTAACCCTAAAAATAACCAAAATCTAAACTTGACACTAACCATAAACCAGACCCTAACTCTTTCCTTACAAGTAAGCCTATACTTAAACCTAACAGTAACACTAGCACTAGACCAAACTTAATCATATATAGAGTCATAAATCTAGCATTAGCCCTAAACAAAAACCTTGAACTGGCCCTAACAATAAACCTTAACCTAACAAAAAGACTAACCCTGTCTCTAGACCCAACGCTATTCCTAATTCTGGCCCTAACCCTAACCCAAACACTGACACTTACCCTAACACACCCTAGCTCTAAAACTTATCCTGACCCAAAACCGAACCTTAACACTAGACTTATCCATAAACCTAACCATAAAACTAGCCATAATCATAACCCGAGCTCTTACATTACCCATAGCCCTAATATCACACAAACCTAGCCCTTATCCTAGTCCTAAACCTAGCCCTAATTGTAACCCCAACCAAAACCCTAGACCTAACCCTAACCCTCGAACTAGTCCTAAACCTAGGTCAAACTCTAACCCTTTCTCTAATCATAAAACTAACCCTAACCCTAGCCCTGATTCTAACCCTAACCCTTGCCCTAGACTAACTCTAGCTCAAACACTAATACCCTAAATCTACCCCTGTTACTAACCCTAGGCCTAACTCTTACCCTAGCCATAAACTTAACCTTAACTCTAGCCCTAACCTTAGCTCTAACCCTATCCATAACCCTAAAGCCTAACCAAATGCTAACCCTAGGCCTAACGCTAACCCTATCATTAACAATAACCATATACATTACTCTAAACGTAACCTGAATCCTAAACCTAACCCTATCCATTACCCAAATCCTATACCGAACCCTAGTGATAATACAATCCTTAACCCTAAACCTTAACCTAAACCCAATCATACACAGACACTTACCATAATAAAACACATTGGTCTAAACCTGACCCTTACACAAAACCTAACCCTTAAACTAGACCTAGCCATAACCTAACCATAAAATAACCACATACTTGGAACCTAGACCTGACATTAGCCCTAGCCCTAATCTTAGCCCCAGCCCTAACACATACCCTAATCCTGGCACTAAACCTAGCCTTAATACTAACCCCAACACTAACCCTAGCCCTAAATTAAATTCTAACCAGAACCCTAGTTCTAAACCTAGGTATACCCCCTTTTCTTAAATCTAACGCTAACCCTAACACTAACACTAACCATAACTCAAGCCCTAACCCTAGGCCTAACCCTAACACTAATCCTAGCGCTAATCCTAGCCCTAATTTAGCCCTAATCCTAAACCTACCCCTAACCTTAGCCCAAAGAATAACTCTAATCGCACCCCACTTCTATTTCTAGTTTTAACCCTATCTGTTATCATAACCCTAACACTAGCACTAACCTTAACCCTAATGCAGACCCCAACCCTAAACCTAGATCTAACCATAACAATAAATTTAAGCCTAAACCTCATCCTACCACTAGCCCTAACACTATCACTAATCCTAAAACTATCCCTAACCCTAGCCCTATCTCCAAAACAAAACTGAGCCATAGCCTTAACCTAATCCTAGACTAATGGTAATGCTAGACATGACATTTGCCCTATCCCTAATTCTTACTCTAACCCTAACACAAAACCTAACCCTACACCTTGCCTTAATCCTAGCCCTAATTAGAGTTTTAACCCTAAACCTAATCAGTAACACTGATCCTGACTCTTACTCTAACACTAACCCTATCTCTAACCATCTCCCTAAACCTAAAACTAATCTAAAAACTAGACCTTGACCTAGACTTAATGCTATCTCTAAACATAACCCTAGTTCTTACATTAGCCATAGTCCTACACTAGCCCTAACCTAACCTAAACCTACCCCTAATCTGAGGCCTAACTAGTTTTAATCATAGCCCTAACTCTATCTCTAGCCCTCACACTTAACCTAAACCTAACCCTAAACCTAAACCTTGTCCTAACCCGAAACCTAACTGAACCATAGCCCTATTCCTAAATGTAACACTAGCCCTAAACCTAGATATAATTTTATCCATTATCCTAATCATAACCCTAAGCAAATTTTAACCCTAGGCCTAACCCTAACCATAGACCTAACCTAACCATAAGCCTAGTTCTAATTGTAGCTCTAATCCTATCAATTACCTTATCTATAACTTTAACCAAATTATAACCCTAGACCTAAATCTATCACTATGCATTACCCTAACCCTGTCCATTATACTAAACCAAACCTGAACCTAAAACCTAATCATATCCATTACCCTAATTTTAATGCTAATTTTAGCCCTAACCCTAAACCTTAACTTAACCCTACCCTAACACTGACTCTGATCCTAATAATAACCCTAGCTGTAAACCTGACGCTAACCCTCAATGTAACCCTTACAATAGACCTGGTCATAAAAATAAAACCTAAAACTATCCCTAACCGTAACCCTAGAACTGACATTAGCCACAGACCTAATCTTAGCTCTAACCCTAGAACCAACCCTAGCCTTAATCCTACCCCTAACACTAGCCTTAATCCTAATCCTAACATTAACCAGAGCCTTAACCCTAATTTTATCCCATGCTCTAGCCCAAAATGTAGCTGTAACATCATTACTTACCCTAACCCTAATGCTAACCCTAACCCTAGTCCTAAACCTAGGCCTAAACCTACCACTGACCATAGCTCTAATCTAGCCCTAATTTAGCCCTAACCCTAAACCTAACACTATCTCTAGCCCTAAAACTAACTCTAATACTCCCCCTACCCTATCCCTAGTTCTAAACCTATCTGTTACCATAATCCAAACACTATCTCTAGCCCTAGCCCCAACCCTAGCCCTAACCTTCACCCAAGCCCTAAACCTGGATCTAACCCTAACCTTTAGCCTAAAGCTCACTCTAACACTAGTCCTAACCCAAATGCTAATTGGAAAACTAGCCCTAATACTACCCTAGCCCTAAAACAAAATTGAGCCATAACCCTAACCTTAACCCTTAACCTAAACCAAACCCTAACCCTATACCTAGCCCTAAATATAGTCCTAATTTGAATCCTAACTCTAACCCTAGAAGTTACCCTGACCCTTACTTAGACCCTAGCAGTAACCCTAGTTCTAAACATTGACCTAACGGTAACACTAGAACTAGCCCTAATTGGAATCCTAGTACTTTCATTAGCTGTAGCCCTAATGCTAACACAAATTTTATCCCTATTTAGAGCTCTAAACCTAAATTTAACCCTAGACCTAACTCTAACACTAACCCTAACTCTACCTCTAACTCTATCCCCCTTACCCTAAGCCAAACCCTCACACTAATGCTACCCTAGTCCTAACCACAATCCTTAGCCTACCTCAAACCCTATCTCTATTGCTAGTCCTAACCCTAGCTCTCATTCTATCTCTAACCCTAACTCTAACTCTGACCCTTATTCTGACCCTAACACTAACCCTAGGTCTAAACCCTCCCCTAACCCTACTGGTAAACCTATACCTAAACCTAACAGTAACACCAGCACTAGACTAAACCTAATCCTAAATAGAGTCATAAATCTAGTCTTAGCCCTAAACAAAAACCTAGCAGTAGCCCTAACAATAACCATTAACCTAACGTAAAGACTAAGTCTATCCTTAGACCCAACGCTAGTCCTAAATAGGGCTCTCACCTTAAACCTAACCCTAACCTGACAAAGACAGTTACCCTAAAAAAAATCCTAGCTCTAAAACTTATCCTAACCAAAATCCTAACTAGAACACTAGACTTATCCATAACCCTAACCCTAAAATTATCCATAACCATATCACTAGCTTTTAAATTACCCATAGTCCTAATGACAGCAATAAACCTCAAACAAAACATTGACCTAATTCTAGCCCTAAACCTACCCTTATTGTAACCCTAACCATAAGCCTAGACCTAACCCTCACCCCAACCCTCGCCCTAACCCTAATTCTAGCTCAAAGTCTAACCTTAATCTAAACATAACCCTAACCCTAACCCTAACATTAGCTCTCACTCTAACCCTAACACTCAAGCTAGCCTAATCCTAGCTCAAATGCTAACACGTACCCCAAACCTAACCCTGACATAAACCCTAGGCCTAAACCTAACCCTAGTCATAATTCTAACCTTAACTCTAGCCCTTACCTTAGTTCTAACCCTATCCATTGCCCTAAAGATAAGCCTAACTCAAATGCTAACCCTAGGCCTAACGCTAATACTATTGCCCTAGCGTTAAAACACTACTGCTAACACTAACAATATTAATTTCTCTATACCTAACCTGAACACTAAACCTAACCCTATCAATTGCCTTAACCAGTTCCCTAACCCTAATCCTAATTCTAACTTTAACCCTAGCCCTAACCTTAGCTTTAACCCTATGTATTACCCTAAAGATAAGCCTAACCCGAATGCTAAGCGTAGGCCTAATGTTAACACTATTGCCCTAGACTTAAAACACTATTGCTAACACTAATCCTATCCATTACTCTAATTCTAACCTGATTCATAAACCTAACCCTATAAATTGCCCTAACCTAGACCCTAACCCTATCTCTTATGCTAATTCAAGCCTTACTCTCAAATCTTAACCTAAATCAAACCCTACTTGAGCCCTGACTCTAATAATACACCTAGATTTCAACCTGAACCTTAACCTAAATCTAAATCTTACACCAGACTTAACCTTAAAACCTAACCCTAAAACTAACCATAACCAAAAACCCAGACCTGACATTAGCCCCAGACCTAATCCTAGCCCTAAATCTGACACAAACACTAGTCCTCATATTAGTCTATACCTAGCCTTAATCCTAACCCAAACCCTAACTCTGGCCTTATCTTTAATTTTAACCCTTGCCCTAGACCTGAACTTAGGTATAAGCCTATCCATTTCTCTAACCATATTATGAACTCTAACCCTAACACTAACCATATCTATAGCCCTAACCATAGGCCTTACCCCAACACTAACCCTAGCACTAATCCTAGCCCTAGTTTAGCCGTAACCCTAACTCTTCCCCTAACTTTGGCCTAAAACTAACTCTAACTCTCCCCAGCTATTTCTAGTTCTAACCCTGTCCATTACAAAAAACCTACCACAATCTCTAACCTTAGCCCTAACCCTAGCCCTAGAACCTACCCTAGATCTAACCATAACTCTACATTTGATTCTAACCCTAAGCCTAATCCTTAACCTACCACTAGACCTAACACTAACGCTAATCCTAAAACTAGCCATAACCACAGCCTTATTCCTTAAGTAAAACCAAGCCATTGTCCTAACCTAAATATTAACTTGAACCAATCCCTAACCCTAAGCCTTAAAATAACCTTTAATCTCTAATTTATGTCCTAGTCTTAAAATTAACCCTGACCCTTACTTATGTTCTAACACTAACCTTAATTCTAAATATCACACTAACCATAACCATATTTAGAATCAAGGTTAGTATTAGAATATAAATTTTGGGTTAGGCTTATCTTTACGGTAATGGATAGGGTTAAAGCTAAGGTTGTGGCTAGGGTTAGGGCTAGATCTAGACCAAATACTAACTCTAATCATAACCTTAGTTCTTATATTAGCCATAACCCTAACCATAGCCCTAAACCTAACAGAGAAACTAGCCTGAATCTGAGCCTTAACCCTTGAAGTAAACCTAAACCTAAATGTAACCTTAGCCCTAAACCTAACCCTAAACCTAGCCCTAATACTATCTCTAACTCTATCACTTACCCTAACCTAAACCCTATCCATAATGCTAACTTTGGTACTAATCTTAAACCATAGCCTAATCCAAACCCTAACCCTATTACTAGTCCTAACTCTAGCCCTAATTCTAGTTCTAACCTTAACTCAAATCCTTACCCTTACACAAATTCTCAGTCTAAATCTGACCCTAACCCTGAACCAAACCCTAAAACTAGCCCAACCAGTAAACTTATACCTAAACCTAACCCTAACACTAGCCTTAGACCTAAGCCTAATCCTAAATATAGCCATAACTCTAGAACGAGACATAAAAGTCCCCTGAGCCCTAGCCCTAACTTAATCTTTAACCTAAAGCAAACACTAACAGTATGCCTAGACCTAACTCTAGTCCTAATTCTGCCTTTTAACTTAAACCTAACTCTAACCTGAACACTGACACTAACACTAACACTAAACCTAGCTCTAAAACTGAACCTAACCCCAAATCTAAACCTAACACTAGACATAGCCATAACTCTAACCCTAAAACTAGCTCTAATCAGAACCCTAGATTTTATATTACACATAGCATTAACCCTGGGCCTAAACCTAACACAAAACCTAGCCCTAATCTGAGGCATAAACCTACCCTAAGCATAACCATAATTCTAAATGTAGCCCTTACCCTAACACTTGTCTTTCACATAACCCTAGCTCAAAGCCTAACTCTTAGCCTATTTATAACCCTAGCCCTATTTCTTAACCTAAATCTAACCTTACACCTAATCCTAATCTTACCCTAAACCTACCCCTAACCCTAATAATAACCCTAGTCCTAAACCTAACCCTATCCCTAACGCGAATCATAAACCTAAAACTTGACCTAACCCTACACCTAACCCTTGCCATAAACTTAATCTTACCATAAATCAAAACTAAACCTATCCCTAAACCTAAGTTAAACCATAAACTAAACTTAACTCTAAACCTAATCTTACATCTAATCCAATAAATTACTCTAGAACTAACCTTAACCCTAAAGAAAACACTAGTCCTAACCCCAACCCTAACCCTAACCCTAATTATAACCATAACCCAGACCTAACACTAAACCTAACACTCGCCCTAGCCCTAACCGTAGCTCAATCCCTAACCCTTACTCTAACACTAAAACTAGCCCTAGCACTAACCATAATGCTAACTCTAGCCCTAACCCTAACACTAAACCTAGCCCTTAGCCTAGCCCTAATTTAGCCCTATTCGTAACCCTAGCCCTAACCTTAACCCTAGAATTAAGTTTAACTATCATTCTCACATAAGACTCATTCCTACTTCAAACCCTATCCATTATGGTAACCCTATCCCAAGCTCTAACCCTAATCATAACCCTTTCACTATCCTCAGCACTAGTACTAACTCTAGATCAAAAGCAATCTCTAAAACTAAGCATAACCCGATGCCTCACCCTAACCCTGAAACTAGCTCTAACCCTAATGCTAATCCTAAAATTAGCCGTAACCCTAGGCCTTTCCCTAAAACAATATTGAGCCATAACCCTAACACTAACCCTTACCCTAGACCAAACACTAACCCTACACCAGCCCTAACCCTAGCACTAATTTGAAACCTAACCCTAATTCTAAACATAACCATGATCATGACTCATATACAAATACTAAATCTAGCTCTAAATATCACCCTAACCTTCAACCTAACCCTAATACTAGACCTAGCCCTAAATCTTAACCCTAAAACTAACCCTAATTGTAACCCTAGTTCTTACAATAGCCGTAACCATAACACTAGCCCTAACCCTAATATAAAACTAGCCCTAATCCAAGCCCTACAACGAGATTTAACCCCAAACCTAACCCTAACCATGGTCCTAACTTTATCCCTTACTCTAAGCCAAACCCTCATCTTAATGCTAACTGTATTCTTAGCACTAATCCTTAGCCTAACCAAAACCATAAGTCTATAACTAGTCCTAACCCTAGCCTTTATTATAGATCTAACCATAACTCAAACCCTAACCTTATCCCTGACCATTATTCTGACCCTAACACCAATCTTAGGTCTACATCTAAACCTAACCCTAAACCTAAACCTAATACTAGCCCTACTGGTAACCTTATAACTAAACAAAACGGTAATACTAGACTTAGACCTAAACCTAATCCTAAATCTAGCCATAACTATAGCTTTAGAACTAAAGACAAACTAGATGTAGCCTTAACAATAACCCTTAACCTAACCCAAACTCTAACCCTACCTCTAAACCTAATCCTAGTCCTAATTCTGGCGTTAACCCTAACCATTACCCTACCCGAACACTGTCCCTGACACTAACACTAACCTGAGCTCTAAACTTTACCCTAACCCTAAAACTAGACCTAGCCATAGCATTTACCATAAAACTAGTCCTAATCATTACACTAGTTCTTACATTAGCCATAGCCTTAACCTGTCACAAAACCTAGCCCTAATCCAAGCACTACCTTAGATTTAATACTAAATATAACCTTTACAATAACCCTAGCCCTAACCATAACCCTAAGCCTGACCCTAGACCTAATCTTAACCATAATCCTAGCCCTAACCCTAGCCCTTACCCTATTCATTACCCTATGATAATTATAATCCTTATGCTAATCCTAGGTGGAATGCTAATCTTTGCACTAGCCTTAACCCTATCCATTAACCTACACTTAAACTGAACCCTAAACCTAACTGTGTCATTACTCGATCCCTAAACATAAGACTAATTTGAGCCCTAAACCTAAATCTTAACCTAACCCAAAATGTAAAATGACACTGACTTTAATATTACCCATAGCTCTAAACCTGACCCTAACAAGAAACTTAAACTTTAATTAGACCTAGCCTTAAACCTAACCCTAAAAATATTCCTAACCATATCTTATACCTGAAATTAGCCCTAGCTCTAATCCTAGCCCTAACCCTAATGCAAAACTTAGCCCACATTCTATCCATGAACCTCACCTTAATCATAACCCTAACCCTACCACTAGCGCAAACCTTAACCCTAAATCTCACCATCGTCCTAAAAGTAGCTATATTCCCATCCATTACCCCAAACTTAACCCTAGGCCTAACCTTAACACTCACCATAGCCCTAATCCTAGGCCTAATTTAGCACTATTAAAAACCCTAACCCTAGCCCTAAGACTAACTCTAACTCTCAAACTAGCCCTATACCTAGTTCTAACCCTATCCCTTACAATCACAATACACCTAGCCCTAAACGTAGCCTTATGCTACTCTTATACTTAGCCTTATCTCAAAACCTAGATATAAACCTAACTCTAAATTTAACCCTAACCCTACGACTAAATCTAACCATAACTCTACTCTTATCCCTAATTCTTAACCTAAGCCTAAATCTCACACTTACACTAGCTCTAACTCTTAAGACTAATTTTCAAACCAGGCCTAACCCTAACCTACATAATAAAACCAAGTCATAGCACTAACCTTAACCCTTATCCTAAACCAAACCCTAACCCTACACCTAGCCCTGACTCTATCCCTAATTATAGTCTAACCCTAAAATGAAAACTAACCCTGACCCTGACTCTGACCCTAACACCAACCCTGGCTCTAAACATCATCATCACCATAAACCTAAGCCTAACACTAGACCTAGACCTAACTCTAAACCTATAACTAGCTGTAATCATAAACCTACTTCATACATTAGCGGTAACCTTAACCCTAGCCCTAACCTAACCCCAAACCTAGCCTTAATCTTATTTCTAAATCTAACTTGAGCCCTAAACTTAAACCTAACCTTAAACCAAACACTAAGCCTACTCTTATACATAACCCTAGCCCTAGCCTTAGGGCTAACCTTTTCCATTACCCTAACAATAACCCTAACCCTTCTGATGACCCTAGGCCTAACTCTAACCCTTTACATTACACTAAACCAAACCTAAATTCTAAACCTAACCCTGTCATTACCCTCACCCTAAATCTAACACTAATTCGAGCCCTGCACCTAAACACTAACTTAACCCAAATTCTAATCCTGACCCTAATTCTAAAAATAATCCTAGATATAAACCTGATTCTAACCAAAAACCTAACTCTTACACTGGACCAAGCCATAAATCTAACACTAAATCTATCCCTAACTGTAATCCTAGGCCTGACATTAGCCAGAGCCCTAATACTATCCCTAACACAAATCCTAATCCTAATTGTAGCCCTAAACATAGCCTTAATCATAACCCTAACCCTAACCCTAGTTTTAACCTTAATACTAAATTTTATATTGCCCTAAACCTAGCTACAACCACATTCTTAGCCTAAACTAAACCCTAATTCTAACCCTAACTCTAATGTACCATTTGCCTTATTCTTAGCTCTAGCACTAACCCTAGATCTAAAACTAACTCTAAATCTAACCCTAATTCAATGCCTAAACCTAATCCTAAAACCAACCCTAACTCTAGCCCTAACATAACCCTAGCCATAATTTAGCCCTGTCCCTAAACCTAACCCTAACCCTAGCCCTAAGACTAACTCTAACTCTCCCACTAACCCTATCACTCGTTATAACCTTGTCTCTTACCATAACTCTAACCCTATCCCTAACTCTAGTAGCACTAACCTTAGGCATAATGTAACTCTAAATCTAGCCCTAACCTAAAGCTTAAGCAAACCTGGAACACTGGGCCAAACCACAATACTAATCCTAAAATAAGCCATAACCCTAGTCCTAGTCCTATAACAAAATCGAGTCATAGCTCTAACCCTAACTATTAACCTAAAAGAAGCCCTAACTTTACACCTACACCTAAACCTAGCCCTAATTTGAGTGGAAACCAAACCCTAAAACTAACCCTGAACCTGAAACTGACCCTAACACTTCTAACTCTAAACATCACCCTAACCCTAAACCTAACCCTAACAGTAAACCTAGCACTAAAACCCTAAAACTAGCCCTAATAGTAAACCCAGTACTTACATTAGCTGTAATCCTAAGCCTAGCTCTAACACAACCCAAAACCTAACCCTAATCCAAGTCCTAAAACTAGCTTTAAACCTAACCTAACCCTAACACTATCCCTAATTGTAACCATAACTCTAGACTTAAACTGATCTCTAACTCTATCCATAACCATAACCATAACCATAACAATAATGATAACCCTAGGCATAAACCTAACCCTATCTCAAATGCTAACACTTTGATTATCCTAAACCTAACCTGAATCTTAAACCTAACCCTATGATTACCCTAACCCTAATCATAAAACTAATTCAAGCCAAAACTTGAAACCTTAACCTATCCCAAACCCTAAACCAGACCTTGACCCTAATAATACCCCTAGCTTTAAACTTGACTATAACTCAACACCTAACCCTTAGCGTGTAGCCATAAACCTAACCCTAAAACTATCTTTAACCATAATTCTGGACCTGAAATTAGATCTAACCATAATCCTAGGCCTAACCCTATAAACACACCTAGCCCTCATCTTAGCCCTAAGCATAGCCTTAATCATAACCCTAACTTTAGCCCAACACCTAACCCTAATTCTAACCTTCACCCTAGCTCTAAACCTAGATATAATGTCATTCTTTACCCTAAATTTAAACCTAGCCCTAACCCTAACCCCAGGCTTAAGCTAAACACAAAACCTAGCCTTAATCCTAGCCATAATTTAGCTCTATCTATAATACTATCATAACCCTAGCCCTAAGACTAACTCTAACTCTTGCCCTAGCCCTATCCCTAGTTCGATCCCTATCCACTACTGTAAACCTAACACTAACCCTAAAACTTGCCCTAATTTGGTCCCAACCCTAGCCCTAACTCTAAATCTAACCTTAAACCTAAACCTAAGCCCAAAACTAATACTAGCCATAACACTAATGCTAATCGTAAAACTAGCCCTAATCCTAATTTTAGCAGTAAACCAAAACTGAATAATAGCCCTAACCCTAAACCTTAACTTAAATCAAACACTAACACTACACCTAGACCTAAACCTATCTCTTATTCGAGTCGTAAGACTCACCTTAAAACAAATCCTGACCCTGACTCATATCCTAACACTCATCCTAGATCTAATACTGCCCTAAACTGAAACCGAACACTAACATTAACAATAGCCCTAATTCGAGTCTTAACGCTAACCCTAAAACTAACCCTGACCCTGACTCTTATCCTAAAATGAACCATAGCTATAAATATTACCCTAACCTTATACCTAACCCTACCACTCAACCTACCCCTACCCCTAACCATAAAACTATCCCTAATGATAACCCTAGTTTTAACATTAGCCATTACCCTAATCCTAGCCCTAAACCTAAAACAAAAACTAGTTCTAAACTGAGCCCAAACCTAGCTTTAACTCTAATTCTAACCCCAACCATAGCTCTAAACTTAGATCTAAATCAATCCCTTACCCTATGTAAAATCCTCAAACTAAGAGTAACCCTAGACCTATCCCTAGTCCTAGACTAACAAAAACCTTAACCCTATTAGTAGTCCTAACTCTAGCCTTCATTTTAGCTCAAACACTATACAAAACCCTAACCCTAAACCTGACCCTTATTATGACCATAACACTAAACCCAAGTCTAACCCTAACCCCTACCCTTACCCACAATTTTCCATTATCCTATCCCTAGACCTAACTCTGAACCTAACTCTCAGCCTAGCCCTAATCATAGCTCAGAACCTAACCCTTATGCTAAACATAACCCTAAAACTAATTCTAGTTCTAACCCTCACCTTAACTCTAACAAAAGACCTAATGCTTGGGCTTTGGATGTGGCTCAAGTGGTAGCGCTCTCACCTGGCATGCGTGTGGCCCAGGTTCGATCCTCAGCACCACATACAAATAAAAATGTTGTGCCCGCCGAAAAACTAAAAAGTAAATATTAAAAATTCTCTCTCTCTCTCTCTCTCTCTCTCTCTCTCTCTCTCTCTCTCTCTCTCTCTCTTTTAAAAATAGACCTAATCTTAACCATAACCCTAGCCGTAATCTTGACTGTATCCATTACCCTAAAAAATAACCCTTATCATAATGCTAACCCTAGGCTTAACCCTAACCCTATCACTTTCCCCAAACCTATCAATTACCCTAAACCTACCCCGAACCCTAAACCTAACCCTAATCTTAATGTTAATTCAAGCTCTTACCTAACCTCAAACCTAAACCAAACCCTAACACTGTCTGTGACTCTAATAATTCCCTTAGCTATAAACCTGACTCTTACCCTACCTAACACTTACACTGTACCTAATCATAAACCTAACCCTAAAACTATTGCTAACTTTAACCCTAGACCTGATATTAACCCTAGCCTTAATCCTAGCCCTAAACCTAACACAAATCCTAGCCCTTATCCTAGCCCTAAACATAGCCTTAATTTTATCCCTAACCCAAACCCTAGCCCTAACCCTAACACTAATCGTAGCCCTAATCTTAGCTCTAATTATGCCCTATCCCTAATCCTAATCCTAACTCTAGCCGAAAGACTAACTTTACCTCTCACCTTAATACTAACCCTTGGCCTAACAATGGTTATCCTTACTAGAACACTAATTTCAGTTTTAAGCCTTTGTGTAATCTTAGCCCGATTCATAGCCCTGGCCAAAACCCTAGATCTAACCCTTAACTATAAATCTAACCCTAACCCTAACCCTAAACCTAAACCTAGAACTAGCCCTAACACTAATGCTAATCCTAAAATAGCTCTAACCCTAGCTCTATCCCTAAAACAAAACCAAGTCATAGCAATAACCCTAACCCTTAACCTAATCCAAACCCTAACCCTATATCTAGCCCTAACCATATCCCTAATTCTAGTCCTAACCCTAACCCGAAAACTAACCCTGACCCTGACTCTTACCCTAACACTAACCCTGGCTCTAAACATCATTATCACCGTATACCTCAACTTAACAATAGACCTAGGCCTAACTCTAAACCTATAACTTGTGCTATTCATAACCCTATTTCATACATTAGCGATAGCCTTAACCCTAGACCTACCTAACCCCAAACATAGCCTTAATCCGAGTTTTAAATCTAGCTTTAACCCTAAACTTAAACCTAACCCTAACCCCAAACTAGCCCTAATCCTATACATAAGCCTTGCCCTAACCTTTGGTCTAAACCTATCCATTTCCCTAACAATAACCCTAACTCTTAAGATAACACTAGGCCTAACCCTACCCTATCCATTACACTAAACCAAACCTAAACCCTAATACTAACCCTGTCATTACCCTAAACCTAAACCCTAACCTAACCCAAACCCTAATCCTAACCCTGACTCCAAAAATAACCCTAAATATAAACCTGAATCTTACCTTATATGTAATCTTTAAACTGGAACAAGCCATAAACCTAACACTAAATCTAGCCCTAATGATAACCCTAGACCTGACATTAGCCCTAGCCCTAATACTGTCTCTAATCCTAACACATACCCTAAACCTCATCCTAGCTATAAACCTAGCCTTAATCATAACCCTAACCCTAACTAAGCCTTAACCCTAATACTAACCTTTGCCCTAGCCCTAAACCTAGCCAAAACCACATGCCTTAACCTAATCGTAACCCTAACTCTAACCTTCACCCTTTTAAAACCAATTGCCCTATTTTTAGCCCTAGCTTTAACACTACATTGAAACCTAACTTTAAATATAACACTAACTCGATGCCTAAGCCTAAAACTAGCCCTAACCCTGATGCTAATTCTAAACCTAGCCCTAACTCTAGGCCTAACACTAACCCTAGCCGTAATTTAGCCCTATCCCTAACCCTAACCCTAATCCTAAAACTAAGAATAACTCTTAACTCTCACACTGGCCCTATCACTCTTTTTAATTCTATCCCTTCCCATTAACCTAACCCTATGCCAAATCCTAATTCTAACTCTTGCCCTATCCTTAGTCCTAGCACTAACCTTAGATAAAAACCTAACTCTAAATTTAACCCTAAACTGAAGCCTAAGCCTAAATCTAAGACTAGCCCTAACCCTAACACTAATCCTAAAATTTCACTAATTCTAAACCTAGCTCTAAAACCACTCTGAGTCAAAGCTCTAACCCTAACCTTTAACCTAAACCAAGCCCTAACCCTACACCTAGCCCTCACTCCAGCCCTAATTCGAGTTTTAAGCCAAACCCTAAAACTAACCCTGACCCTTACTCTGACTATAACAGTAATTGAGGTCAAAACATCACCATAACACTAAACCTAAACCTAAAAGTAAACTTAGCCATAAAACACTAAAATTAGCCAAAATCATAACCCTAGGACTTACATTAGCCATAACCCTAACTGTACACAAACTTAACCCAAAACCTAGCCCTAATCATAACCATAACCCTAGCCCTAAATTGATTTTCAACTCTATCCATTACCATAACCATAACCCTAACCCTAATGTTAATTCAAGCTCTACCTTTAAACCTTAACCTGTCGCAAACCCTAACCCAGAACTTTACCCTAGTACTACCCCTAGCTCTAAACCTCACACTAGCCCTAAACCTAACCATTACACTAGACATACTCATAATCCTAACCTAAAACTATATTTAACCATAATTCTGGACCTTAAATAAGCCCTAGCACTAATCCTAGTGCTAACCATAAAAACCCCTAGCCATCATCATAGCCCTAAAACTAGCCTTAATCATAACCCTAACCCTAAGCACAGCCCTAACCCTAATTCTAAACCTCACCTGACCTCTAAACCTAGCTATAAAGCCATTCTGTTTCTAAATTTCTCTTAAATCTAAACCTAAACTCTAACTCCAAACTCTAACCCTTACCGTAACCCTAACCATAACTCTAACACTAGCCCTGACCCTAGGCTTAGACTAAACACTAAACCTAGCCCTAATCCTAGTTTTAATTTAGCCCTATCTGTAATCCTATTCCTATCCCTAGACCTAAGACTAACTCTCACCCTAACCCTTTCCCTAGTTCTAACTCTATCCCTTTCCATAACCCTAAACCTAGCCATAATCTTTGCCATATCCTTAGTTTTAGCCCTAACCCTAGATCTAACCCTAATTCCAAATTTTACCCTAACCCTAAGCCTAAACCTGACACTAACACTAGTGCTAACCCTAACTTAAAACTAAAACAAAACTGAGTATGAGCCCAAACCCTAAACCTTAACTTAAACCAAATCCTAAAACTACAACTAGACCTAACCCTAACCCTAACCTTAAAACCAACCATGACCATGACTTATATTCTAACACTCACCCTAGCTCTAAGTATCGCCCTCACCTTAAAGTGAACCCTAATACAAACCCTAGCCCTAATTCGAGTCTTAACTCTAACCCTAAAACTAAGCCTGACCCTGACTCCTATCTTAACATGAACCCTAGCTATAAATATCATTCTAAACATAAACCTAATTCTAACACTAAACCTAACACATACCCTAACACTAAAACTAACCCTAATGGTAACACTAGTTATTACATTAGCCATTGCCCTAACACTAGCCCTAACCCTAGCACAAAACCTAGGCCTAATATGAGCCCTAAACCTATCTTTAACCCTAACTCTAACCATAACTATAGCCCTAATCCTAGCTCTAAACCAATTTCTTATCTGAGCAAAACCCTAAAACTAAGGGTAACTCTAGACCTATCCCTAATCCTTAGGCTAACCAAAACCTATTAATAGCCCTTACCCTTGCCCTCATTCTATATCTATCCCTATCCAAAACCCTAACACTAACCCTCACCCTTCTACTGACCTTACCATTAATCTTAGGTCTAATCCTGACCATAACCTTAAACCAAAACCTACTGTAATCCTATCCGTAGACCTAATCCTGAAACTAACACTGAGCCTAGCCCTA
This sequence comes from Ictidomys tridecemlineatus, assembly GCF_052094955.1. Lineage (NCBI taxonomy): Eukaryota > Metazoa > Chordata > Mammalia > Rodentia > Sciuridae > Ictidomys > Ictidomys tridecemlineatus. The sequence continues at coordinate 80,351,002 of NC_135477.1, forward strand.
ATCATAGCTTAGAACCTAACCCTTACACTAAACATAACCTTACCTTACCCTAGTTCTAACCCTCACCCTAACCCAAAATCAAGACATAATTCTAACCATAACCCTTGCCCTTAACTTAAGTCTAACTGTATCATTAACTTAAACATAACCTTTACCCTAATGATAACCCTAGGCCTAACCTTAAACATATCACTATCCCCAAAATTATTAAACCTACCCTTAACCCTAGACCTAATCCAATCATTACCCTAACCCTAATGCTAATTTGAGCCCTAAACCTAAACTCAAACCTAAACCATACCCTAACACTGACACTGACCCTAATAATTCCCCAAGCTCTAAACTTCAGTCTTAGCGTATACCTTAACTTTATACTAGGCCTAGTCATAAAACTAACCCTAAAACTATTTCTAAGCATAACCCTAGACCTGATATTAGCCCTAGCCATAATAATAGCCCTAACACTAAAACAAACCCTAGCCCTAAAAATAGCCTTAATTATAATCCTAACCATAATCCTAGACCTAATCCTAACACTAACCCTAGCCCTAATCTTAGATCTAATTTAGCCCTATCCCTAATCTTAACCCTAAACCTAGTTCAAAGACTCACTCTAAGTCTCACCTTAGTCCTAAATCTAGTTCTTTTTTTTTAAAGAGAGAGTGAGAGAGGAGAGAGAGAGAGAGAGAGAGAGAGAGAGAGAGAGAGAGAGAGAGAGAATTTTTAATATTTATTTTTTAGTTCTCGGCGGACACAACATCTTTGTTGGTATGTGGTGCTGAGGATCGAACCCGGGCCGCACGCATGCTAGGTGAGCATGCTACCGCTTGAGCCACATCCTCAGCCCTAGTCCTAAATCTAGTTCTAACCCTATAATTTGCTGGAACCCTAATCCTAGCCCAAACCATAAGTCTAACTCTAGCCCTATTCATAGCCCTAGCAACAACCCTAGATCTAACCCTAATTCTAAATATAACCCTAAACCTTAGCCTAAACCTAAACCTAACACTAGCCATAACCCAAAGGCTAATCTTAAAACTAGCACTAACTTTAGCCCTAAAACAAAACCAAGCCATAGACATAATCCTAACCCTTAATATAAAGTAAGCCCTAACCCTAAACTTAGCCATAACTCTAACCCTAATTCGAGTTTTAAGTAAAACACTAAAACTAACCCTGACCCTTACTCTGACCTTAACACTAAACCTAGCTCTAAACATCACCCTAACCCTATACCTAAACCTAACAATAGACCTGGCCTTAACCCTAACCCTAACCCTATAATTAGCCCTAATCACAACCCTAGTACTTTCATTAGCCATAAACCTAAACCTAGCCTTAACTTAACCCAAAACCCATCCTTATTTTGAGTACTATCCTTAGATTTACCCCTAAACCTAACCCTATCACTAATTGTAACTATAACCCTAGCCGTAAACCTAGATTTAACCCTAACCCTAACCCTAAGCCTAACCCTATCAATAATCATAACATTGACCCTAGCTGTACCCCTATCTCTAACCCTATCAATTACCCTAACCACAACCCTAACCCAAATGCTAAACCTTGGCCTAAATCTAACTATATCATTAATCCTAACCCTATCCATTACCCTAAACCTAACTTGAAACCTAAACCTAACACTCTCTCTACCCTAATCCTGACTCTAATGCTAATTCGAGCCCTAACATTAAGCATTAACCTATCCAAAACAGCAATCGCGACCCTGACCCTAATAGTACTCTTAGCTTTAAAGCTTACCCTAACCCTAACCCTAACCCTTACACTAGACGTAGCCATAAACCTAACCCTAAAACTATTTTAACCACAACACTAAACCTGAAATTAGCCCTAGTCGTAATCCTAGCCCTAAATCTAGGCTTAATCTCAACTCGAACCATAACCCCAGCCTAAACCCTAATTATATTCTTCGCCCTAGCCGTAAATCTACCTATAACCTCATCCTGTACCCAAAAAATAACCATAACCCTAAACCTAACCCTAACCCTCGCCCTAAACCTAGGCCTAACACAAAGTCTAGTGCTAATCCTAGCCTTTATTTAATCCTATCCTAACCCTAAATCTAGCAATAAGACTAACTCTAACTTTTGCCCTAGACCTAGCCCTAGTTTTATCCTTAGCCTTAATTCTAATCCTAGATCTAAGCCTAAGTCTAAATATAAACCTAACTCTAAATTTAACTGTAAAAATAAACCTAAACCAAATCCTAACACTACCCCTAACCATAACACTAATACTAAAACTTGCCTTATCCCTAGCCTTAGCCATAAACCAAAAGCAGGCCATTGTCCTAATCTTAACACTTAATGTAAATTAAACCCTAAGCATACAACTACCCCTAAAACTAACTCTAAAACTAACCTTGATCCTAACACTGACTCTAACACTAATCCTAGCTTTAAAATTTACCCTAACCTTAAATTAACACTAACACTAAATTTAGCCTTATCCTAACCCTAAAACTGGTCTTAATCATAACCCTAGTTCGTACACTAGTCATTGTCCTAACCATAGCCCTAGCCCTAACACAAATTGTACACCTAATCTTAGCCCTAACCCTAGCTTTAACCCTAATAGTAGCCCTAACCCTAAACCTAACATTATCCTAAGCCTAACTCTAACACTATTCTTTACACAAAGCCAAATCCTGACCCAAATGCTAACCATAGTTCTAATCCTAATCCTTTGCCTATCTTAAGCTCTAACCATAATACTAGTCTTAACCCTAGCCTTCATTCTACCTTAAACCTAACCCTAACCCAGGACCAGTCCTAAACCTTACCCTAAAACTAACCAGAATTCTAACCATTACCCTTTCCCTATCACTAGCTCTAACCCTATCCATTACCCTAACAATAACCAGAACTCTAATGGTAACCCTAGGCCTAAACCTAAACTTATCCCTAAACCTAACCTGAACCTTAAACCTAACTGTATCATTACCCTAAAATTAGACCTAAAGGTAATTTGAGCCCTAACCCTAAACCTTAACCTAACCCAAACCCTAACTTTTACCCTTCTCATGATAATATACCTAGCTCTAACCTTGACCATACTTAAACATAACCTTTATACTAGATTTGCCCTAGCCATAATTCTAGCCCTAAACTTAACACAAAAAAAACCCATAACACTAATCCTAAACCTAGCCCTAATCCTATTCATAACCCTAGCCCTAAATTTAGCTCTAACCCTATCAATTACCATAAACATAACCTTAATTATAATGATAACCCTAGGCCTAAATCTAACCCTATCCCTAACCATAATCGTATCCATTATGCTAAATCTAAACTCAGCCCTAAACCAAACCATATCATTACCCTAACCAAAAATGTAAAACTAATTTGAGCCCTAAATCTAAACCTAAATCTATCCCTTATCATAACCCTAATCCTAGCTATAAACCAAGACCTAACAGTAGCCCTATCCTTAGCATTAAACCTGACCCTATATTTAATCCTAAATTGAAATCTAACTTTAAATCTAAGCCTAAACCTAAACCTAACACTAGCCCTAAACTTAATGCTAAGCCTAAAACTAGTCCTAACCATAGCCCTAGCCCTAAAACAAAACTGAGGCATAGCACTAACTTTAAAACGTAACCTAAATCGAAACTTAACCCTACACCTAGCCCTAATCCTAGCCCTAATTTGAGTCCAAATGCTAACCCTAAAACTACTCTGACCTTGAATTTGACCCTAACACTAACCCTAGCTATAAACATCACCCTAATGTTATACCTAATTTTACCACTAGACCTAATTCTAACCCTAATCCTATAACTAGCCCAAATCGAAACCCTAGTCTATACATTGGCCATAAGTCTAAACCTAGCCCTAACTCTAACCAAAACCTAGCCTTAATGCAAGACCTAACCCTAGCTTTAACCCTAAACTTAAATATAACCCTGGCCCTAACCTTAACCCTGAAAATAGCCCTAACCCTAGCTCTAATCCTATCACTTACCCTAAGCTAACTCTAACCCTAATACTATTCCTAGGCCTAACCCTAATCCTTAGCCTAACCCAAACCCTAACCCTATTACTAGTGCTAACCCTAGCTGTAATTCTAGCTCTAATCATAACTCAAACCTGACAATTATTCTGACCCTAATGGTAACTGTAGGTCTAAACCTGACCCTAACCCTATACTGAACCCTAAAACTAGCACTAGAAATAAACCTATTCCTAAACCTAACCCTAAGACTAGCTCTAGACCTAAAACTAATTCTAAATCTAGCCATATCTCTAGCCCTAGACTTAAACAAAAACTTAGCCCTAGCCCTAATAAATCTTAACCTAATAATAAACTTTAACCTAAAACAAACACTAACACTGCACCTAGACTAACTCTAGTGATAATTATGGGTTTAACCCTAATCCTAACTATAACCTTAACACTGGCCATGACCCAAACACTAACCCTAGTTATACACATCATGCTAACACTAACCCTAACCCTAAGCTTGACCTAGCAATCACACTTACCCTAAAAGTAGCCATAATAATAACCCTGGTTTAACATTACTCATAGGCCTAACAGTAGCCCAAACCTAACCCTAAACCTGACCCTAATCTGAGTGCTAACCCTATTTTTAATCCTAACCCTAAAACTAGCCCTAACTCATACCCTAATGCTAGCTCTAATCCTAGCTCTTACTCTAGCTTTTACCCTATCCATTAACTTAAGCTAAACCCTAAACCTAATGCTAACCCCAGTCCTAACATTGATCCAGAGCCAAACCCAAACACTAACCCTATTATTAGTTCTAATTCTAAACTTCATCCTAGCTCTAACACTAACCCAAATCCAAACCCTAACCATGATACTTATTCTGACCCTAACAAGAACCATAGGTCTAAACCTGGCCCTAACCCGAAACCGAACACTAATCCTATATTTAAACCTAAACCAGTAATCCTATAATTAAACCTAAACCTAACACTAGCCCTAGACATAAACCTAATCCTAAATCTAACCATATCTTTAGCCCTAGACCTGAACAACAACCTAGCCCTAGCCCTAACAATACCTAACCCAAACACTAACCCTACCCCTAGACCTAACCCTAGTCCTAATTCTGGCACTAAAACCAACACTAACTCTAACCTGAACACTGGCCCTTACCCTAACGTAATCATAGTCCAAAGCTCACCCTAAACAAAAACCTAATCCTAACATTAGACGTAGCCATAAACCTAACCCTAAAACTAGCCCTAAACATAACCCTAGCTCTTATATTACCCATGGCCCTAACCCTAGGCTTAAAGAAACACAAAACTTAGCCCTAATCCTAGGCCTGAACATAGCCCTAAGTGTAACCCTAAACCTAACCCTGACCCTAAGCCTCACTTTAGACTTAACCTTAGCTCAAAGCCTAATCTTTACCCTTAACATAACCCTAGCCCTATTCCAAACCCTTACCTACACTAGCACTAATCCTAACCTTAAACATAGCCCTAACCTTTTCTCTAATTACATCCACTATTCTAACACTATCCCTAATCTTAGTTCTAATTCTATCCATTACCCTAAACATAATCCTAACCCTAATGCTAACCCTAGGCTTAAACCTAACACTATCACAATTCCTGAACCTATCCATTACCCTAAAACTAACCTGAACCCTAATCCTAAGCCTATTCATTACCCTAACCCTAACTATAACCCTAATGCTAATTTGAGCCCTAAACCTAAATCTTAACTTAAACCACACCTTAAGCCATACACTACCAAAATAATACACATAGCTGTAAATTTGACCCTTACCCTAAATCTAACCCTTACACTAACCTAACCATAAACATAACCCAAAACCTATCCCTAACTGTAACCCTAGACCTGGCATTAGCCCTAGCCCTAATTCTACCCCTAACCCTAATATGAACACTAGCTCTCATCCTAGCCCCAAACCTAATTTTACTCTTAACCTAACCCTAAACCTAACCCTTTCCCTAGCCCTACACTTAGTTATAATTCCATTGCTTACCCTAAACAAAACCCAAACCCTAACCCTAACACTAACCCTAGATCTAACCTAAACCATAAAACTAACTCTAACACTAACCCTAGCCCTAAACCTAAACCTAACCCCAACCCTAGCTTTAAGACTAAATATAACTCTTGGCCTATCCCTAGCCCTAATTCTTACCCTATTACTTACCCTAACCTTATTCCTTACCCTAAGCTCTAACCTTAACACCTTGCCCTAACCATAGATCTAAACCTAACTCTAAATCAAACCCTCATTCTGCACCTAAACCTAAGTCTAATACTAGCTCTAACCCTAAAGCTAATCCTAAAACTAGCCCTAACCATAGGTTTAGCCCTAAAAAAAACTAAGCCATAACACTAACCCTAAACTTATACCTCAACCAAACTTTAACCTTACATTTAGCCCTAAAACTAGGCCTAATACGAGTCCTACTATTAACCCTAAAACTAACCCTGTAACTGTCTCTGACATTAACAGTAATTCTACCTCTAAACATCAGCCTAAACCTAAATCTTAACCTAACACTAGACCTAGTCCTAATCCTAATTTAATCGTAACTATAGATTATACATTAGCTGTAACTTTAAACCCAATGCTAAGGAAAACCTAGCCCAAAACTTAGACCTAAACCTAGCTTTCACCCTAACCCTAAACCTAACACTAGCCCTAACCCTAATCTAAACCCTAGCTCTAACCCTAGCTCTATCCTTAATCTTTACTCTAGCTAAACCCCAAACCTAATAATATCGCTAGTCAAAAAACTAATCCTTAGTCTAACCAAACCCTAACCATATTACTAGTCCTAAACCTACCCCTCATTTTTGTTATAACCACAACCCAAATCCTAACCCTAATCCTGACCTTTATTCTGACCCTGAACCTAAACCAAACACTAACACTAGCCCTACCCATAACCCTATATCTAAACCTTACCTTAACACTAGCCCTAGATTAAACCTAATCCTAAATATAGCCATATATTTAAAAAGACCAAAAAAAAAAAAAACTAGTCCTAGCTTTAATATAACCCTTAACCTAAGCCAAACACTAATCTTACCTCTAGATCTAACCAATCCTAAATCTGGCTTTAGTCCTAAACCTAACCCTAATCCAAACACAGACCCTGACACTAACACTAATCCTAGCTATAAAACTGACCCTAACCGAAACCTACAATTAAACCTAACACTAGACCATAAACATAACCCTTACATTACCATAGCACTAAAACTAGCTCTAAACCTAACACCAAACCTAGACCTAATCCTAGGCCTAAATTTAGCCCAAAGTGTAACCCTAACCCTAACCTAACCTTATCTTTTACCCTAAGCCGAATCCTCACGTTAACCCTAACCCTCGCCTTAAACCTAAGCCTAGATAAAACCCTAAACTGAACCCTAAACATAACCCTAGCCCTATTCCTAAACCTAATCTTAGTCCTAGCCCTAATCATAATGTTAACATTAGCCCTAATATTATCTCTAAAATTTTCCATTACCCTAAACAGAAACTTAACCTTAAGCTTAACCCTAGTTCAAATCTTAAATGTAATCCTAGACCTAACCCTAAACCTAATTCTCATCATAGCCTTAACCCTTAATAAAACCCTAACCCTTACTCTAACACTAACCCTAAACCTAACACTATTCCTAATCCTAACCCAAAATCTAACCCTATCCATTAACCTAACTCTAAAAATAACCTTAGCCCTAACCCTAACACTAACCCTAGCCTTAACCAAAAATTTAAGCCTAGACATAACTCTAAAACTAACACTTACCCTATCTCTAACCCTAGCTCAAAACCTAACCTGTACCCTAAACCTAACCCAAACCCTACCCCTAGCTCTAGACCTAATCATAACCCTAACACTAGCCTTAATCCTATCCAAAACCTTAGCCCTAACCCTAGCTCTAATTCTATTCATTAACCAACAATAACCCTAACCCAAATAATAGTCCTAGACCTAACCCTAACCCTATTACTTACCATAACCCAACCAATTACCCTAATTTAACCTGAATACTAAACTGAAAGCTATCTATTAACCTAACCCTAATTTTAACCTTAAAGCTAATTTGAGCCCTAACCCTAATAATTAACCTAACAGAAACCTTAAACCTGACTCTTAACCTAAAAATACACTTACCCTAAACCTAACATTAGACTTAGCCATGAACTTAACCACATAACTCTTTCTAGCCATAACCCTAAACCTGACATTATCCCTATTTCTAAAACTTGCCGTAACCCTAAAACAAAACCTAGCCCTAATCCTAACTCCAAATCTAGCCTTAATCCTAACACAAACATAACCCTAGGCCTAAACCTAATTGTAATAATCGCCCTAGCCCTAAACCTAGCTATAACCCCATCCCTTCTCCTAAACCTAATCCTAAACATAGCACTAATCCTAAGCCTAACCCAAACACCAATTATAGACATATTCCTAGCCCTAATTTAGCCCTAAACTTAACCCTAACCCTAGCCTTAAGTTGAACTCTATTGCCCAGGCTCTATACCTATTTCTAATCCTACCCATTACCATAACCCAAACACTGAACCTTAGCCCTAACTAGCCATAGCCCTAACCCTAGAATTAACCATAACTCTAAATGTACCCTTAAACCTAAACTCACCCTATCACTAGGAATAATACTAACATTAATCATAAAACTACATTTAACTTTAGCCCTAGCCCTAAAATATAATGAGCCATAGCACTAAACCTAACCCTTAACCTCAACCACATTCTAACCCTACATCTAGCCCTAAGCCTACTCCTAAATTGAGTTTTATCCCCAACCCTAAAACTAACCCTGACCCTGACTCTGAACCTAAGAGTAACCCTAGCTCAAAACATTATTCTGAACTTAACCTAACCATAAAACTAGACATAGCCCTAACTGTAACCCTAAAATTAGCCTGAATCATAACCATAGTTCTTACATTAGCTGTATCCCTAACTCTAACCCCAATGTAACCAAAACTCTAGCCCTAATCCGAGCTCCCACCCTAGCTTAATAAACCTAAATATAAACCTAACTCTAAACCTAAACTAAGCCCTAAACCTTACCCTAAACATAACCCTAACTTTAATCCTGGCACTAACCTTAAACCTAACACTAACACTAACCATAACCCATCTATATCCCTAGTTCAAACTCTATCACTTATGATAACTCAAACCCCAGCCCTAACCCTAGCCCTAACCTTCGCTGTAGCCCTAAACCTAGACATGACCCTAACTCTAAATCTAACCCTAACCTTAAGCCTAAACCACACCCTAACACTAGCTGTAACCCTAACGCTAATTTGAAAACTAGCCCTAACGCTAGCCCTAGCCCTCAAGCAAAACTTAGCCATAGCACTTACCCTAACCCTTAACCTAAACCAAACCCAAACCCTACACCTAGCCCTCACCCTACCCCTAATTCGAGTCCTAACCCTAACCCTAGGAGTAATACTAACCCTAACTGTGACCTTAACACTAGTCCTAGCTCTACACATCACCCTAACCCTAAACTTTATCCTTACAGTAGACCTCACCCTAAACCTAACCCTAAAACAAGCCGTAATCGTAATGTCAGTTCTTAAATTAACCATAGCCTTAAACTAAAACAAAACCTAGCCCTAATCCAAGGCCTAACCCTGGCCCTAACCCTAACCCTATCCCTAGTGCTAATTCTAGCTCTAATCCTATTTCTTACACTTAGTCAAACCATCACCCTATTGATACCCTAGTCCTAACCCTAATTTTATTCCTATCTCATACCCTAACTCTATTATGAGTCGGACTCCTAGCCCTTATTCTAGATCTAAACTTAACCAAAATTCTAACCCAAATGCTGACGCTCATTTTGACCCTAACACTAAACCTAGGTTTTAAACTGACCCTAAACCTTATCCAAAATCTAACACTAGTCCTACCAGTAACTCTACCCCTAAACCTACTACTAACACTAGCCATAGACCCAAACCTAATCCTAAATATAGCCATAACCCTGGCCTTAGCCCTAACAATAACCCTTAACCTAAACCAAACACTAACTCTACCCCTAGACCTAACCCTATTTCTCATTCTGGACCAAACACTAAACCTAATCCTAATCTGAATCCTGACACTTACCCTAACAAACCCCTATCTCTAAACCTTATCCTAACCCCAAAACTAACCCTAACACTAGACGATCTTTAAATCTATGAATATCCATAACTCTAGCTCTTACATTACCCATATACCTAACACTAGCCCTAAACCCCACACAGAACCTAGCCCTAATTGCAACCCTAAACCTAACCCTAAGCATATCTCTAACACTTAACCTAGCCCTAAGCCTAACCTTTGTTCTAGCCCTAACCCTAGATCAAACCTTATAACGTACCCTAAACATAACCCTAGCCCAAACCCTAAACCTCACCCTAACTCTAGCACTAATCCTAACTGTAACCATAGCCTAAACCCAAGCTCTAACTCTATCCATTACACTAACCATAACCTTAAAACTATTGCTAACCCTAGCCGTAGACCTAACCCTAACCCTACCCAGTCCAGACTGTAACCACAACCCTTGCCTTAGCCATAAACCTAGTTCAATCCCTAACCCTTACACTTAACTTAACCCTAACACTAACCCAAGGCCTAACTCTAAACCTAACCCCATGCCTAATCTTAACCTTAACCCTAGGCCTAACTTTACCTCAAACCATACCCATAACCCTAACACTAAACTTAACCCTAATGATAGCACTAGACCTAAAGCTAAACCTACACTAACTCTTAACATAAAACTCACCCTAGAACTAACAGTGAACCTAAACCTAATCCTAAATCTAAGCAAGATCAAACCCTAACCCTAATCCTAACCCTAAACCTAAGGCTAACTTATACCTAACCCTATCTTTAACCTAACATTTAAACCTATTATCCTAACCCTAATGATAACTCTAACCCTAACCTTAAGACTAACTATGACCATAACACTAGACCAAACCCTAAATTAACCTTAGCCATAGCGAAAATCCTAGTTCATACCCTAAACTGTACCCTAAATCTAATCCTAAGTGTAACCTTTGTCCTAATGCTGACCCTAACCCTAACTCTATCCCTAATCTTTACCATTGTCCCAGCCCTAACCCTAGGTCTAACACTATAAATTACCCTAACAATAACCTTAACCCTAATGTTAACCGTAGGCCTAAACCTAAACCTATCACAAACCCTTACTATATCAATTACTTTAAATCTATCCTGAACCCTAAACCTATCACTATCCATTACCCTAACCCTAATTCTAACCTTAATGCTAATTTGAGCCTTAACCCTAAGCCTTAACCTAACCCAAACCCGAAGCCTGACCCTCACCCTAATAATAGCCCAGCTCTTAATCTGACCCTTTCCCTAAACTTAATATTTTAACTTGACCTAGCCATAAACCTAACCCTAAAAATATCACTAACTATAAACCTAGACCTAACATTAGTCTTAGTTTTAATTCTTGCCCTAAACCAAACACAAAATCTAGCCCTAATCCTAGCCTTAAATCTAGCCTTAATCCTAAACCTAACCATAAACCTAGCCCTAAACCTAAAGCTAATCATAAAACTATCCCTAACCCTAACCATATCTCTAAAACAAAACTGAGCAACAGGCCTAAAACTAACCTTAACTTAAACTGAGCCCTAGCACTACACCTAGATCTAATCCTAGCCCTAATCTGAGTTCTAATCATAACCTTAAAACTAACCCTGACCTTACTGATATCCTAACACTAACCCTAGCTATAAATATCACCGTAATATTAAACCTAACCTTAACACTTGACCTACCCCACCTCTAACCCTAATTGTAATCCTAGTTCTTATATTAGCTGTTGTCCTAACACTAGCCTTAAACCTCACACAAAAACTAGACCAAATCGGAGCCGTAAACCTAGCTTTAACCCTTACCATAAAACTAACCGTAGCCCTAACCCTATGCCTTACCCTGAGCAAAACCTTAATCCTAATGGTAAGCCTAGACTTATACCTAATCCTAAGGCTAACCAAATCCTAACCCTTTTAATAGTCTTTACACTAGGTCTCATTCTAGCTCTAATGCTATCCCAAACCCTAACCCTAACCCTGACTCTTATTCTGACCATAACATAAACCCTAGGTCTAAACCTGACCCTAACCCTACTAAACTCTAACACTAGGCATACTTGTAACCTAATACCTAAACCTAACCCTACCACTAGCTATAGATCTAAACCTAATTCTAAATCTAGCCTGAACTTTAGCTTTATTAAACATAATTTTAAATTCCAGCCCTAACAAAAACTTTTACATAACCCAAACACTAACTCTACACTATACCTTAACCTAGTCCTAATTCTGGCTCTAACCCTAACTTTAACTCTAACCCAAACACTGACCCTGCCTTTAACACTAAACCTATCTCTAAACCTGAAACTAACCAAAACCTAAACCTAATTCTAGACCCAGCCATAACCCTAACCCTAAAACTAGCCTTAATCATAACCCTAAGTCTTACATTACCTATAGGCCTATCCCTAGGTGTAAACCTAACACTAAACATAGAGCTAATTTTAGCCTAAACCTAGACCTAAGCATAACTCTGAACCTAACATTAGCCCTATACGTAACCCTAGCTTTCGCCTTAGTCCCAAGATATCTCAAAGCCTAACTCTTACCCTAAACATAAACCTAGACCTGTCCCTAACTCTCACCCTAACACTAGCCCAGATCCTAAACTTAACCTAGTTCTAAACCTAGCTCTAAACCTACCCATTACCGTAAACCTAAACCTAACCTTATTGATAGTCCTGGCCTAAACCCTAATGTTAACCCTAACCCTAACTGGAAAAATAACCTAAGGTTAGTACTATGAATGGAGTTAAGGATAGGGGTAGACATATAATTAGGGTTAGAACTAGGGTAGCAATAGGGTGAGGGTTTGACTAAGTGTAAGAAATAGGGTTAGAGCTAGGATTATGACTAGGGATAGGGTTACGGTTAGGGCCCGGGTTAGGGTTAGGGTTAAAGCTAGGGTTAGGCCTTGAATTAGGGCTAGGTTTTGTTTTAGGTTTAGGGCTATGGCTAATTTAAGAACTGGCATTATTATTAGGGCTAGTTTTAGGGTTAGGTTTAGGGTGAGATCTAGTGTTAGGATTAGGTTTAGTGATAGGGTGATGTGTAGAGCTAGGATTAGTGTTAAGATCAGAGTCAGGGTTAGTATTAGTTCTAGGGTTAGAGTTAGGACTCGAATTAGGGGTAGGGTGAGGGCTAGGTGTAGGGTTTGTGTTTTTTTTAGGTTAAGGTTTAGGGTCAGTGCTATGGCTCGGTTTAGCTTGAGGGCTAGGTCTAGGGTTAGAGCTAGTTTCAAATTCACATTATAGTTAGAGCTAGTGTTAAGGTGTGATTTTGAATTAGGGTTAGGGTTAGATTTAGACTTAGGATTAGATCTACATTTAGGGCTACAGCAAAGTTGAGGGCTACGGTTAGGGCTAGGCTTTAATTTATCATTAGTAATAGGGTTAGAACTAGGGATAGGGCTAGGGCGAAAATTAGAGTTAGTTTTATTGTTAGAGTTAGATTTAGGGTGAGAATTATGGCTTAATTCAGGCTAGGATTAAAGCTATGGTTAGTATTAAGGCTGCGCCTAGGTTTATGGCTAGGGTTATGGTTATGTTTATGGTTTGGTATGATGTTATAGATAGCTTTAGAACTAGGGTGAGGGTTAAAATTAGGGTTAGGTTTATGGTTAGGGTTAGGTGTAGGATTAAGGCTAAGATTAGAGCTAGGATTAGGGCTAGAGTTTGTTTTAGGGTTAAGGATTCATTAAGGCTAGGGCTAATTTCAGGGTCTAGGGTTGTGGTCATAGATTGCTTTAGGGTTAAGATTATTAGTGTTAGGATTAGGTTTATGGATATGGTTAGGTTTAGGGTTTAGGTTATGTTTAGGGTAATGTATAGGTTTAGGGTTAGGAATAATATTACCCCTAACCTTAGCTCTAACCCTATCCATTACCCTAACAATAAACCTAACCCTAATGCTTATTTTAGGATAGCCCTAAACTTTTCTCTAACCCTAACTTTGTCCATTTTCCTAAATCTAACCGGAAACATAAATCTAAACATAAACATTACCCTAACCTTAATACTAACCCTAAAGATAATGAAAGCCCTGATCCTAAACCTTAACCTAACTCAAACCTCAATCATGACACTGACCCTAATACTAACCCTATCTCTAAACATGAACCTAACCTTTAACTTAAACCTCACACTAGAACTAGCTATAAACCTAACCCTAAAACTAACCCTAACCATAAACCTAGATCTGACCTTATTCCTAGCAGTAATTCTAACTCTAACCCTAAGAGAAAGCCAAACCCTAATCCTAGCCCTAAACCTAGCCCTAATATTAGCCCTAAACCTAGCCTTCATACTAACCCTAACCCTAACCCTAGCCCTAACCGTATTTTGTACCTCACCCTAAACCTAGCTACATCATATCTTACACTAATTCTAACCCTAACCCTAGCCCTAAACATAGGCCTAGCCCTAACACTATCCTAGCAGTAATCCTAGCACACATTTAGTCCTAAACCTAACCGTAACTGTAACCCTAACCTAATCTCACCCTAGCATTGATCCTAGTTTTAATCTTTCCCTTACCATAACACAAACCCTAGACCTAAACCTAGCCCCAACCCCATTTCTACTTTCGCCCTAGCCATATACCTAGACCTAACCCTAACACTCTACCTAGACAAAAACCTAATCTTAAATCTAGCCATAACTCTAGCTCTAGGCCTAAACAGAAACCTAGCCTTAGCCCTCACAATAAACATTAATCTAACCCAAACACTATTTCTACTTCTAAACCTAAACCTAGTCCTAATTCTGGCCACAACCCTAACCCAAACACTGTTCCTTTCTGTAACACAAATCCTAAATCTACTCTTTATGCTATCCCAAAATCTACCCATAATCCTAACAATAGACCTAGCCATAACCCTAACTCTAGGTCTTACATTACATATAGCCCTATTGTTAGCCCCAAACCTCACACAAAACCTAGCTTTAAGCGTAACTCTAACCCTAACCCTAGACCTAACCCTAACCCTAACCCTTACCTTATCACTAACCCTAGCTCAAACAAAAACCCCTGACCAAATATAAATTTAGACCAAACACTAACCCTAACCGTAGTCCTAATGTTAACCATAACCATGGCCAAATCCTAGTTCTAACTTTATCCATTACCCTAAATATAACCCTAACCTTGTTTCTAAACAGCTCAAAACTAAACCCAAACCCTAAGCCTAGATATCTCACTAACCCTAACCATAGCTCAAAACCTAACACTTACTCTCAACCTAACCCTAACACTAACCCTAGACTTAACTCTAACCCTAACCCTAGCCCTAATTCTTAACCATAACCCTACCCCTAAACCTATTAATTACCCTAAAGATAAGCCTAATCCACATGCTAACCATAGGCCTAACTCTAAACCTATCACTAACATTAACCCTATCCATTTCCAAAAACTAACCTGAACACTAAACCTATCCTTATTAATTATTCTAACCCAGTCCCTAACCCTAATGCTAAACAAAGCCCTAAACCTTAACCATAACCTAAATCAAATCCTAAACAAGAGACTTACCCTAACAATACACCTAGCTCTAAACTAGACCCTTTCCGGAAACCTAACCCTTACAATAGACCTAGCCATAAACCTAGCCTTAATACTATCCCTAAGCATAACCCTAACTGAAATTAGCCATAGACCTAATTCTTTCCCTAAAGCTGACATAAACCCAAGCCCTCATTCAAGCCCTAAACTTAGACTTAAGTCTAACCTGAACCCGAACCCTAGCCAAATCTTTAATTTGAACACTTGCCCTAGTTCTGAACCTAGGTATAACCACATACCTTTCCCTAACCCTAACTCTAACCCTAATCAAACACTAACAATAATGCTTACCCTAACCCTAACACTAACACTAACCCTAGCTCTAATCTTAGCCCTAATTTAGTGCAAATCATAACCCTAACTCTAACCCTACCCTAAGACTAACTCTAATTCTTGCCCTAGATTTATTTCTAGTACTAACTCTATCTGTTACCATAACCCTAACACTAGCCCTAACCTAACCCCTAAACCTAGCCAAGTTCTAACACTAAACCTAATAATAACTCTAAATATAACCCTAAACCTCAGCCTGAACCTCACACTATCACTAACCCTAACCCTATTGGTAATCCTAAAATTAGTTTTAAACCTAGCTGTAGCTCTAAAGCAAAACTGAGCCCTAGTACTAACCCTAACACTAACCTAAGTCTAATCTCAGACCTGAGATTAGACCTAGACCTAATTCTTGCCCTACCCTAACACAAAATCTATCCCTACACCTACCCATAACTATAGGCTTATTTCTAATGTTATCCCTAACCCTAAAACTAACATTGACCTTGACCCTGACCCTAACACTAACCCTATTTCAAATTATCACTCTAATCATAACCTAAAACAAATACTAGACCTAGCCCTAACCCCAACCCTAAAACTAGCCCTAATCATAACCCTAGTTCTTATATTAGCCACAGCCCTACCCTAACCTTAACCTAATCTAAAACCTAGCCCTAACTCTAACCCTAACACTAGCTTTAACCCAAATCTATCTCTAAACCTAATCCTAACACTAGCCTTAATCCTAACCATAACCCTAGCCCTAACTCTAGCTCTAATCCTACTATTCTATCCCTAACCCTAACCCTAATACTAATCCTAGGATAACCCTAACTCTATCCATAACTCTAAACCTATGCATTACCATAAACCTAACCTGAGACCTAAACCTAGCTATATCCATTGTCCTAACCCTAAACATAATCCTAACCTAATTTGAGCCCTATCCCTAATGTTTAACCTAAACAAACCCTAAGGATTAACCTGACCCTAATAATACCCCTATCTTCAAAAGTGACCCTAATCCCTAACCTAAACCTTACACTATACATAGCCATAAACCAAACCCTGAAACTATCCCTAACCATAACACTAGACCTAACATTAGCCCCAGCCCTAATGTTAGCTCTTATGCTAAAAAAGGCCCTAATCATGGCCCTAAACCTAAGCCTTAATCCCAGCCCTAAACCTTAATCTGAGCCCTAACCTTAACAGTAGGCCTAACCCTAAAGTGAACACTCACCCTAGACCCTAACCTAAATATCATAACCTAACCCTAATTCTAACCCTAGCCCTAAAACAAGACCTAGTCTTAATACTAACTTGCTCTAATCCTAAACCTAATTTAGCCCTAACCCTAAATCTAATAATATTCTTAGCCTTAAGACTAACTTAAACTCTTACCCTAGTCCTAGCTCTAGTTGTAACATTATTCCTTTCCATGATCCAAATCCTAGCCCTAACGCTAGCCCCAAACTTAGCCCTAGCCCTAAACCTAGATCTAACCCTCACTCTAAATCTAACCCTAGCCTAAAACCTAAACCTCACCCTAACACTAGCCCTAATCCTAATGCAAATTTGAAAACTATCCCTCACCATAGCCATATCATTCAATCAAAACTGAGCTACAGCTGTAATCCAAAATCTTAACCTAAACCAAACACTAACACTATGCCTAGTCCTTACCCTAGCCCTAATTTGAGTCCTAAACCTAACCATACAACGAATAATGACCCTGACTCTGATCCTAAAACTAACGTTAGCTCTAAATATCACCCTAAACCTAAACCTAACCTGAACACTAAACCTAGCCCTAAACCTAATCCTAAATAGAGCCCTAATCGTAATGCCAGGTCTTACATTAGCAGTAGTTCTAACTCTAACACAAAACCTAGCCTTAATCTTAACCCTAACCCTAGCTTTAACCCTAACACTAACACTAACCTTAACCTTAACCCTAACTCTAACCCTAACACTCACTCTATTTCAACCCTCATCCTAATGCTACCCTAGTCCTAACCCTAATCCTTACCTTAGATCAAATTCTAACTCTATCATTAGTCCTAACCTTAGGCCTAATTCTACCTCTAAGCCTAACTCAAACCCTAAGGCTATCCCTGACCCTTATTCTGACTCGAACACTAACCTTAGGTCTAAGCCTGACCCTAACCCTAAACCAAACACTAGCACTAGCCCTATGGGTAAACCTATTCCTAAACCTAACTGTAACATTTACACTAAACATAAACGTAATCCTAAATATAGCCATAACTCTAGCCATAGCCCTAAACAATAACCTAGCTCCAGCACTAACAATAATCATTAGTCTAACGCAATGACTAACAATACCTCTAGAACTAACCCTAGTAAAATTGTGCTCCTATCTGTAAATCTAATGCTAACCTTAACACTGACCCTTACCCTAACACAAACCCTAACTCTAAACCGTATCCTAATCCAAAACATACCCTAACACTAGACCTATTCATAATTCTAACCTTAAAACTATCCATAATCATAATCCTAGTTACCCGTAGTCCTAACACTAGCCATAAATCTCGCCCCCAAACATAGCCCTAAATGTAGCACTAAAACTAGCTATAAGCCTAATTCTAACCTTAGCCATAGACCTAACCCTCACACTTGCCTAGCTCTAACCTTAGCTTAAACTCTCTTACCCTAAATGTAACCCTAACCCTAACCCTAACCCTTGCCTTAATCCTAACTTTAACCATAGTACAAATCCTACCTCAAATTCTATCCATTACCTTAAATATAACCCTAACACTAATGCTAACCCTAGCCCTACACTCTAACCCTAATTCTAACCATAGCCCTGACTGTAAACCTAAACCTCGCCCTAGTCCCAACCAGAAACACTTAACCTAAACCTAACCCTAAAACTAACCCTAGGACTAAACCTAATCCTAGTCCTAATCCTAACTTTCACCCAATCCCTAACACTGGCACTTACTCTATTCATTACCCTACATATAAGCTTATCCCAAATGCTAACCCTAGGCCTAAACATAGCACTATCCTAAAACTAAACCTATACATTATTCTATACCTAACCTGAACCCTAAACCTAATTCTATTCATTACTCTAACCCTAACCCTAATGCTAATTTGAGCCCAAACCCTAAACCGTAACCTCAAGTAAACACTAACTTGGAAATTGAAACTAATAATACACTCAGCTCTAAATCTGACCCTTACCCTAAACCTAACCCTTACACTAGACCTAGCCATAAACCTAACCCTAACCATAACCTTAGACCTGACATTAGTCCTAGCTCTAATTCTAGACCTTACCCTAACACAAAACCTAGCCCTCATCCTAGCCCTAAACCTAGCCTTAATCCTAATCCAAACACTCACCCTGGCGCTATCTCTAATTTTAAGCTTCGACTGAGCCCTTAACCTAACTATAAGCACATCACATCCCCTAAACTAACCCTAACCCTAACAATTACACAAACCCTAACCCTAGCCTCAACAATAGGCCTAACACTAACACTAACTCTAGCGCTAATCCTAGCCCTACTTTAGCCCTAACCCTAACCCTACCCCTAACCCAAGTACTAAGACTAACTCACTCTCACCCTAGCCCTATTTTTATTTCTATTTCTATCTGTTACCTTAACCCTAACCTTAGCCCTCATCATAGCCATAGCCCTCACCATAGATCTAACCATAACTCTAAATCTAACCCTAAATTTAAGCCTAAACCTCATCCTACCACTATCCCTGATACCATTGTTAATCCTAATACTAGCCCTAACCCTAGTCCTAGCCCTAAAACAAAACTGAGTCATTGCTCTAACACTAAATCTTAACCTAAACAAAACCTTAATCATACAACTAGCCATAACCCTAGCTCTAATTCAAGTCCTAGGCCTAAAAATAACTGTAGCTCTAAATATCACCCTAACCCTAAAGCTAATGCTGACATTAGACCAGACCAAATCCCATCCCTAAAACTTACCCTAATCATAAACATAGTTCTTACATTGGCCTTAGCCCTAACTCTAGCCTTAACCCTAACACAAAAATAGCCCTAGTCTGAGCCCTAACACTAGATTTAACCCTAACCCTAACCCTAGGCCTAAACCTAACCCTAACTTTAGCCCTAACCGTAACCCTTACCCTAAGCCAAACCCTATCCATAATGCTAACCATAGTCCTAATCCTAATCCTTAGCCTAACCCTATTTCTAGTCCTAACACAAGCACTCATTCTAGCTCTAATTCTTACCCAAAACCTAACCCAAACCTTCACCCTTATTCGGACACTAACACTAATTATAGGTCTAAACCTGAACCCAACCCTAAACTGAACACTGAAACAAGCCTTATAGTAAACTTCTACCTAAACATCATCCTCACACTAGCCCTAAATCCTAAATCTAGCAATAACTCTAGTCCTAAACCTAAACAAAACTTAGTTTTAGCCCTAACAATATCCCTTAACTTAAAACAAACACTAACCCTACCCCTAAACCTAACCTTGTCCTGATTTTGGCTTTCACTCTAACCCTAACTGTAACCTGAACACTGACCTTGCCTTTCACAGTAAACCTATCTCTAAATCTGAGCCTAAACAACATCTAAACCTAACACTAGATCTAGTCATAACTCTAACCCTAATACTAGCCCTAATTATAACCCTAGCTCTTATATTACCCAGAGCCCTAACCCTAGTCCTAAACCTAACACAAAACCTAGATATTATCCTAGGCCTTAACCTAGCCTTAGGCATACCCTAACATAAACCATAGCCCTAACCCTACCCAAACCTTCACCTTACTTCTAATTCTGGCTCAAAACCTAACCCTTACTCTAAATATAACCCTTCACCTATCGCTATATCTAACCCTAAACCTAGCCCTAATTCTAACTTTAATTCTAGCAGTAAACCTAGCTCTAAAGATACCCATTATCCTAAATATAACCCTAACTCTATTGATAACCCTAGGCCTAACACTAAACCTAAACCTAACTAGAAAACTAATTCTAGAACTAACCCTAAACCTCATCCTCAAAATAGACCAAACCCTAGCTCAAAACCTAACCCTTATCACAAACCTAACCATAACCATAGACCTAACACTAAGCATAAACTTTAATCTAACTCTAACTATAAACCTAAACCTACATTTAATCGTACCCATTACCCTAACCCTAACACTACCCCTAATGATGACCGTAGCCCTAATCCTAACCCTAAACCTAACCATACTGTAATATTATCTCTAGACCTAACTCTAAACCTAATCCTCGCCCTACCCCTAAACCTAGCTAAAAACCCAACTCTTACACTAAAGATAACCCTAATCCTAACCCTAGATATAACCCTAACCCTAACCCTAACTCAAGACCTATTTCTAACCATAAACCTAGACCTAAGCTTAGCTCTAACCCTATCTATTATCCTAACCATAACCCTGATCCTAATGGTAACTCTAGACCTATTTCTAACCCTAACCTTATCAATTAACCTAAACCTAAACTGAACCCTAAACAATAACCTATCATTAGCCTAACCCTGACCTAAAGCTAATTAGAGTCCTAAACCTAAACCCTGACCTCAAACAAACTCTAACCCTGAACCTTACCCTAATAATTCCCTTAGCTCTAAACCTGACCCTTACCCTAAACCTAACCATTACACTAGACCTACTGATAAAACATTCTAAATCTATCCCCAACCGTAACCCTAGACCTGACATTAGCACGAGCCCGAATCCTAGTTCTAACCCTAACACAAACTCAGGGCTGATCCTAGCCCTAAACCTAGCCTTAATCCTAAACCTAAACCTAACCTGAGGCCTAACCCTAACACTAACCCTAGCCCTAATCTTAGCCCTAAACCTAGCACTATTCTAACCCCTAATTTATTCCTATCCCTAACATTAGCTCTAACCCTAGCCCTAAGACTAACTCTACCTCAACCTTGCCCCATCCCTAGTTCTAAACCTATACCTTACTGGGACAATAATTCTAGCCCTAACCCTAACCTTATCTTTAGCCCTAGCCCTAACCTAGATCTAACTCTAAATCTAAATCTAACTTTAACTCTAAGCCTTCACCTAAACCTAACACTAGCACTAACCTTAATGCTAATCCTAAAACTAGCCCTAATCCTAGCCCTATCCCTACAACAAATCCCAGACATAGCCCTAAACTTAACCCTTAACCTAAACCAAATCCTGAGCCTAACCCTAAACTTAGCCCTAATTCAAGTTTTAAGCTGAACCAAAAACTAACCCTAATCCTGAATCCAACCATAACACTAACCCTATCTCTAAAGATCACCCTAACCCTAAACCTAAACCTAACACTAGACCGAGTACAAACCCTAAACCTCAATTTAAAATTAAATGTAACCCTGGTACTTACATTAGCCATAACCCTAACCCTAGCACTAACTTAACACAAAACCTCATCCTAATTCAAAACAAAAAACCATAACAATAACCCTAGCTCTAAATATCAACCTAACCTTTAACCTAACCCTAACACTAGACCTACCCCTAACCCTAACCCTAAAACTAACCCTAATTGTAACCCTAGTTCTAACATTAGCCAATGCTCTAACCCTAGCCCTAAAACTACAACAAAAACTTGCTCTAATTAAAGCTCTAAGCCTAGCTTTAACCCTAAACATACCCCTAACCCCAGCTCTATGTGTATCCTTTACCCTAAGCAAAACTCTAACCCTAATGGTTGCTGAGAGCCATAGCTAAGTAGGAATGATGCATGGCAATTTACTTGTCAGCCTACCCAATGTTGCTTAAAGAGAGAACTCTCTATTGTGGAAATGGGCTTGCCTTGGACCAAGGTCATCTGCAGTCACATTGCATGTATGTTTGAGAGTTTTGATTTGAAAAGTGACTTTGTTCAGGGATTATGGTGCATCGGGGTTTAGTTTGGATCCCGGTTTAGGGTAGACCCTGCTAGGAATAGGGCAGTTCCATGTTTAGGGCATATCCTGCTGCTTCAGGCGCCCACTCCTCGAGTTCCCATTGAGTTCTCACAGGATTCAGAGGGTATTTGGTAAGCAGAGACCAGTGGAGTGTGTGAATTTTTCCAGGACGTGCAAGTAGAGTGCCAGTGAGAGTTTGGGAATAAAGAATTGCTATTTGAATCTACAAGGCTTTTGGTGGCTCGGTTATTTAGTGCCCAGCCAGACTGTGGCAAATGGTAACCCTAGAACTATTTCTAATTATTAAGCTAACCAAAATCCAAACCATTTTAATAGTCCTCAATAGCCCTCTTTCTAGCTCTAATCTTATCCCAAACCCTAACAATAACCCTAACCCTTATTTTGACACAAACAATAACCCTAGGTCTAAACCTGAACCTAAGCATAGAAAATAACCTAACACTCACCCTACCGGTAACATTAAAATTAAACCTAACCCTAACCCTAGCACTAAGACTAACTCTAACTCTCACACTAGCCCTATCCCTAGTTCTAACCCTATTCCTTACCGTAACCCAAAACCTAGCCCTAAACCAAGCACTAATGCTTGTCCTATCCTTAGTCCATACCCTAACCCTATTTCTAACCCTAACTCTAAATCTAATCCTAAACCTAACACTAACATTAGCCCTAACTCTAATGTTAATTGTAACCCTAATCCTAGAAGTAAAACAAAACTGAGCAATAGCCCTAACCCTAAACCTTAACTTAAAACACTCGAAAACTACATTTAAACCTAACCCTAGCCCTGAATTCAACTCCTAACCCTAACCTCAAATAAAACCCTGAAACAGCCTCATTTCTTGACGCTCACCCTACCTTTATAACCCATCCTAAATATAAACAAAAACCTAACAGTAACCGATTGCTAATTCGAGTCCTAACCCTAACCCTGACCCTGACTCATATCCTAACACTAACCCTAGCTCCAAATATTACCATAACCTTAAACCTAACCCTAACACTAGACTTAGCCCTAACCCTAACCTTAAAACTAACCCTAATTGTAACTCTAGTTCTAACATTAGCCAATGCCCTAACCCTAGCCCTAACTTACAACAAAAACAAGCCCTAATTCAAGCTATAAATCTAGCTTTAACCCCATCCCTAACTCTAACCCTAACCCTAGCTCTAAACTTATTTAGTACCCTAAGCAAAACCCTAACCCTAATGGTAACACTAGACCTACCCAAAATCTTTAGGCTAACCAAAATTCTAACCCCATTAATAGTTTTGACCCTAGCCTTAACTTTAGCTCTAATTCTATCTCAAACTCTAATGCTAACCCTGACCCTTATTCTGACCATAACACTAAACTTAGGTCTAAAACTGACCCCAAACCTAGACCAAACTCTAACACTGGCAGTACTAATAAACTCATTCCTAAACCAAACTCTACCACTAGCCTTAGACCTAAATATAATTCTAACAAAACCTAGAGCTAATTTTAGGCCTTAACATAGCCCTACTCATAACCCTAACCCTAAACCCAGCCCTAATCCTAACTTAACCCTATCCTTAGTCACAACCCTAGATCAAAGCCTAACACTTACCATAAACATAAACCTAGAAATATCCACAAATCAAACCCTAACCCTAGCCCCAATCCTAACCTTAACCCTAGCCCTAAACCTACCTCTAAACCTACAAAATACACTAAACCTAACCCTAAACCTATTGGTAACCCTAGCCTTAACCCTAACCATAAACCTAACCCTAACCAAATAACTAAACCTAGACCTAACCCTAAACCTATCACTCGCCATAACCCTAACCCTAGCTAAAAACCTAACCCTTATCATAAACCTAAACATAACCATAGCCCTAATCTTAACCCTAAACTTAAATCTAACCCTAACCCTAAACCTAAACCTAAATCAATTTGTATCGTTTACACTAAACCTAACCCTAACCCTAATGATAATCCTAGCCCTTACCTTAATTTTAACCCTAAAACTACCATATTTCTATTCCTAGACCTAACATTTAACCTAACCCTTGCTCTAGCCCTACCCATAGCTCATAACCTAACCCTTATGCTAAACATAACCCTAAACATAACCCTAGTTATTACCCTCACCCTAACCTAAACTCAATGCCTATTCCTAACCATAACCATAGCCCTAAACTAAACTCTGACTGTATCCATTACCCTAAACATAAACCTTACCCTAATGCTAACCCTAGGCCTAACACTAACCCTATCATTAACCCCAACCTTATCAATTATCCTACACCTAACCTGAAACCGAAACCTAACCCTATTGTTACAATAACCCTAACCCTAATTTCAATTTGAACACTAACCCTAAACTCAAACCTATACCAAAACCTAACTCTGAACATGACCCTAATAATTCCCCTATCTCTAAACCGGACACTTTCCGTAAACACTAACCTTTATACTAGACCTAGCAAAAAACCTAAGCTTGCAAATATCGCTAACGGTAACCCTAGACCTGATATTAACCCTAGCCATAATCCTAGTCTTAACCCTAAAACAAACCCTTGCTCTTATCTTATTCCTAAACATAGCCTTAATCATAACCCTAACCCTAAAAATGGGCCTAACCTTAACACTAACCCTATCCCTAACCTTAGCCCTTATTTAGCCTTATCCCTAATCTTAATAAAAACCTGGCCCTAAGACTAAGTCTAACTCTCACCCTTGCCCTAAAACTAGTTTTAACCCTATCCCTTACTGGAACCCTAATCCTTGCTCTCACCCTAGTCCTAACCCTAGACCTTTTTGTAGCCCTAGCCCTAACCCTAGATGTAACTTCAAATCTAAATCTAACTCTAATCTTAAGCTTGAACCTACACCTAACACTAGCCTTAACCCTTACCCCAATGCTAATCCTAAAACCAGTCCTAACTCTAGCCCTAGCCCTAATACAAAACCAAGCCATAGCCCTAACCCTGACCCTTAACCTAAACCAAACCTTAACCCAACACCTAGCCCTAACTTTAGCCCTAATTTGAGTTTTAAGCCGAAAATTAAAACTAACCCTGACCCTGACCTAACCCTAAACCTAGTTCTAAACATCACTCTAACCCTAAACCTAAACCTAATAATAGATTTAGCCCTAACCCTCACCATAAAACTAGCTTTAATAGTAACCCTAGTACTTATATTAGACGTAACCCTAACCCTAAACTTAACTTAATTCAAAACCTAGCCAGATCTCTGCCCTAACCATAGCTTTAACCCTAACATTAACCATAACACTATCACTAATTGTAACCATAACCGTATCCATAACCTTAGCTCTAACTTTATCCATTAACCTAACCATAACCCCAACCCTAATCAAAACCCTAGGATTAAACCTAAAACTTTCCCTACTCATAACCCTATTCATTACCCTAAACCTAACCTGAAACCGAAACCTAACCCTATCATTATGCTAACCCTAACCCTAATGCTTATCAAGCCCTAACTTAAAACCTTTACCTATCCCAAACACTAATAGTGATCCTGACCCTAATAATACCCTTAGCTCTAAACCTTACCCTAACCTTAAACCTACCATTACACTAAATGTAGCCATAAACCTAACCCTAAAACTATCTTTAACCATAATGCTGGACTTGAAATTAGCCCTAGGCCTAATCCAAAACATAATCCAAGTTTTAACCCCAATTCCATCCCTTGCTCTAGCCCTAAACCTAGCTATAACCCCATCCCTTACCCTAAACCTAACCATAACCCTAAACCTAACCCTAACCCATCACCTTAACCCTAGACCTAACAATAAAACTAAGCCTAGTACTAATCCTAGCCCTAATTTAGTCCTATCCAAACCCTAGCCTTAGCCCTAAGACTAACTCTTGTCCCAGCCCTATTGCTGGTTCTGTCCTTAGTTCTAGCCCTAATCCTAACTCTAAATATAAACCGAACTCTAAATTTAACTGTAAATGTAAGCCTAAACCAACCTCTAACATAGTGCTAACAATAATGCTAATTCTATAATTTGAACTATGCCTAGCCTTAATCATAAAACAAAACCAAGCCATAGCCCTAACACTAATTCTTATTCTGAAGCAAACTCTAAACCTACAATTTGCCCTAACCCTAACTCTAAAACTAACCCTGAACCTGATGCTGACACTAATACTAATCTGAGCTCTAAACATTACCCTAACCTTAAATTCTACCTAGCACTAGACCTAGCTTTAACCCTAACCATAAACTAGCCCTAATCATAACCCTAGTTTATACATTAGTCATTTACCTAACCCTATCCCTAACCATAACACAAATCCTCCCTGTAATTTAAGCCCTAACCCTAGATTTAACTCAAATCATAAACCTCACACTAGCCCTTACCTTAAGCCTAGCCCTAAACATTTCTCTTACCCAAAGCCTAACCCTAACCCAAATGCTAACCCTAGAACTAACCCTAATCCTTAGGCCAACTTATACTCTAACTATATTACTAGTCCTAAACCTAGCCCTCATTCCAGCTCTAACCTGAACCCTGATACTTATTCTGACTCTAACACTAACCCGGGGTCTAAATCTGACCTTATACCTAAACCAAACCCTAACACTAGCCCTACTATATCGATATTTAACCCTAACACTAGCCCTAGACCTAAAAATAATCCTAAAAATAGCTATAACTCTTGCCCTAGACCTAAACAAAAACCTAGCTATAGCCCTCACAATAACTCTTAACCTAAACTAAACACTAACCCTATGCCTAGACCTAAACCTAGTTCTAATTTGGGCTATAACCCTAACACTAATCCTATCTTAAACACTGACTCTTACACTAACACTAAACCTAGCTTGAAACTTGACCCTAACCCCAAACCTAGACCTAACACTAAATTTAGCCATAACCCTAATCCTAAAACTAGCCCTAAACATAACCCTAGCTCTTATGTTACCCATAGTTCTAACCCTAGCCCTAAACCTAACATAAAACCTAGCCTTAATACTAGGTCAAAACCTAGCCCTAAGCATAATCATAACCCTAATAATAGCCCTAAAACTAACCCTAACAATAACCCATGCCTTAGACCTAACCCTAGCTAAAGAAAAACCCTTTCACTAAACATAACACTAGCCCCATCCTAAACCCTAACCCTAATACTAGCTCTAATCCTAACTTTAATCCTAGCCAAAACATTAGCTCTAACCCTATCCATTACCCTTACACTAATTCTAATTATATCCCTATCTTTAATACTAAACCTAACCTTAAACATACATGTAACCCTAGACGTAACCCAAAACCTAATCTTAGCAGTAACCCTAACTTTAGCTGAAACATTAAGCCTTACACTAAACCTACTAACACTAGCTCTGACCCATACCCTAACCCTTACCCTAACCCTAACTCTAAAATTATCCATTACCATAAACTTAACTTAGCCTTAATTAAAACCCTACCCATAACAATAATCCTAAACTAAACCATAACCTTAAACATAACCCTAGATGTAAACTTAAATCTAACCCTCACCCTAGCTCTAAACCTAGCTCAAACACTAATCTTTACTCTAACTTAACCATAACCTTATCCCTAACCTAACACTTACCCTAACCTTAATACTTACCCTAAACCAAACCCTAGCCCTATTCCTTAACCTAACCCTAATCCTAGAGTTAATCCAAACAATAACCTAGCCCTAACCTGAGCTCTAATCATAACCCTAACCCTAATGCTAATCCTAACCCTATCAATAAACCTAACCCATTTTTTACCCTAAACTTAACTGAAACCTAAACCTAACCATATCCATTACCCTAACCCTAAACCCAAACTGACGACTAACTCAAGCCTTAACCCTAAACTTTAACCTAAACCAAATGCAAACCCTGATTCTAACCATAATAAATACCCCTAGCTCTAAACCTGACCCTTACACTAAATGTAACTAACTAGAACTAGGCATAACCTAATATTAAAACTATCCCTAAACATAATCCTAGACCTTACATTAGTCCTAGCCTTAGTCCTGGCCCTAAACCTAACAGAAGCCCTAGCCATCCTGCTAGCCCTAAACGTACCTTAATCCTATCCTGAACACTAATCCTAAACTAAGCCTAATTCTAACGCTCATATTAGACTTAAAGCTAGGTATAACGAAAAAAAATTAAAGGCATAAAAATAGGAAAAGAAGAACTTAAATTATCACTATTTGCAGATGACATGATTCTATACCTAGAAGACCCAAAAGGGTCTACAAAAAACTTCTAGAACTAATAAATGAATTCAGCAAAGTGGCAGGACATAAAATCAACACACATAAATCAAAGGCATTTCTGTATATCAGTGACAAAACTTCTGAAACGGAAATGAGGAAAAATACTCAATTCACAATATCCTCAAAAAAAAATAAAATAAAATACTTAGGAATCAACCTAACAAAAGAGGTGAAATATTTATACAATGAAAACTACAGAACCCTAAAGAGAGAAGTAGAAGAAGATCTTAGAAGATGAAAAAATATACCCTGTTCATAGATAGGAAGAACTAATATCAACAAAATGGCGATATTACCAAGAGTTCTCTATAGGTTTAATGCAATGCCAATCAAAATCCCAATGGCATTTCTTGTACAAATAGATAAACCAATCATGAAATTCATAGGGAAAAATAAAAAACCCAGAATACAAAAGCAATTCTAAGATTGAAGTGTGAATCAGGAGGTATAGCGATACCGGATTTCAAACTATATTATAGAGCAATAGTAACAAAATCAGCATGGTACTGGTACCAAAACAGGCAGGTGGACCGATGGTACAGAATAGAGGACACAGAGACTTATCCACAAAGTTACAACTATCATATATTTGATAAAGGGGCTAGAAGCATGCAATGGAGAAAAGATAGCATATTCAACAAATGGTGTTGGGAAAACTGGAAATCCATATGAAACAAAATGAAACTGAATTCCCTCCTCTCACCATGCACAAAAATTAACGCAAAATGGATCAAGGAGATTTATATCAAATCAGAGACTCTGCGGCTGATAGAAGAAAAAGTTGGCTCCAATCTACATATTGTGGGGTCGGGCTCCAAATTCATTAACAGGACACCCATAGCACAAGAGTTAATAACAAGAATCAACAAATGGGACTTACTTAAATTAAAAAGTTTTTTCACAGCAAGAGAAACAATAAGAGAGATAAATAGGGAGCCTACATCATGGGAACAAATTTGTACTCCTCACACTTCAGATAGAGCTCTAATATCCTGAGTATACAAAGAACTCAAAAAATTAGAAAATAAGTTAACAAATAACCCAATCAACAAATGGGCAAAGGACCTGAACAGACACTTCTCAGAGGAGGACATACAGTCAATCAGCAAGTACATGAAAAAATACTCACCATCTCTAGCAGTCAGAGAAATGCAAATCAAAACCACCCTAAGATACCATCTCACTCCAGTTAGATTTGCAGCCATTCTGAAATCAAACAACAACAAGTGCTGGCGAGGATGTGGGGAAAAGGGTACTCGTGCACATTGATGGTGGGAGTGCAAATTGGTGCGGCCAATTTGGAAAGCAGTATGGAGATTCCTGAGAAAGCTGGGAATGGAACCTGCATTTGACCCAGCTATTGCCCTTCTCGGACTATTCCCCAAAGTCCTTAAAATAGCTTACTACAGAGATACTGCCACATGGATGTTCATAGCAGCACAATTCACAATAG
Organism: Ictidomys tridecemlineatus; assembly: GCF_052094955.1. Lineage (NCBI taxonomy): Eukaryota > Metazoa > Chordata > Mammalia > Rodentia > Sciuridae > Ictidomys > Ictidomys tridecemlineatus. Next base: position 80,381,664 of record NC_135477.1, read on the forward strand.
CTAGACTGTGGAACCAACCCAGATTCTCTTCAATAGATGAATGGATAAAAACAAATGCGGCATTTATGCACTATGGAGTATTCCACAGCACTAAAAAATGACAAAATCATGGAATTTGCAGGGAAAAGTATGGCACTAGAGCAGAATATGCTAAGTGAAACTAGTCAATCTCTAAAAAACAAATGTCAAATGTCTTTTTTGATATAATGAGAGCAACTAAGAACAGAGCAGGGAGAAAGAGCAGGAGGAAAATATTAACATTAAACAGAGACATGAGGTGGGAGGGAAAGGGAAAGAAAAGGGAAATTGCATGGAAATTGATGGAGAGCCTCATTGTTATGCAAAATAATTACATATAAGAGATTGTGAGGGAATAGAGAAAATAAACAAGGAGAGAAATTAATTACAGTAGATAGGGTAGAGAGAGAAGATGGGAGGGGTGGGGAGGGGGGATAGTTAAGGATAAGAAAGGTAGCAGAATACAACAGTCACTAATATGGCATTATGTGAAAATGTGGATGTGTAACCAAAGTGATTCTGCAATCTGTATCTGGGGTAAAAATGGGAGTTCATAACCCATTTGAATCTAATGTATGAAATATGATATGTCAAGAGCTCTGTAATGTTTTGAACAACCAATTTAAAAAAAGTTAAGGTTAGTGTTAGGGTTAATTTTAGGGTTAGAATTATGGATCATGTTAGGTTGAGGGTTAGGGTTAGGGTTTCAATTAAGGTTAGGGTTAGGGTTATGTTTGAATTAGGGATAGTGTTAGGGTTAGGGTTAGGGTTAAAGTTAGGGTTAGTGTTAGGTTTAGGGTTAGGGTTATGGTTAGGTTTAATGATAGTGTTAGGGTTAGGTTTAGGGTTAGTCTTAGATAAGGGTTAGGGTTATTGTTTGAGTACAGGTTAGGGTTAAGTTAAGGGTTAGTTTTAGAATTTCGGTGTAAATCAGGGTTAGATATCAGATTAGGTTTAGGGTTAGTCTAAGAGTTAGGATTAGGGTTAAGTCTTCAGTTAGTGTTAGGATTAGTGTTAATCTTAGGGTTATGGTTTATGTTGGGTTGAGGGTTAGGTATAGGGTTTGGTTATGGTTAGGGTTAGGGTTAGTGATAGGTTTAGGATTTGTTAAAGGTTTAAAATAAGTTATAGGTTTGGCATTAGTGTTAGGTTTAGGATTATGGTTAGGCTTGGTGTTACCGTTAGGGTTAGGTTTAGGTTTAGAAAAAGGGTTAGGATTAGTGTTAATGATAGGGTGAGGGTTATGGTAAGTTTTAGGGTTAAATGTAGGGTTAGGCTAAGGGTTAGGTTTAGGATGAGGGTTGGGTTTAGTTTTAGTGTTAGGGTTAGTTTTAGGATTAGGTTTAGGGTTAGTTATAGAGTTAGAGTTTGTGTAAGATTTAGGTTTCATTATAGCGTTTGGGTTAGGGTGTGGGTAAGGGTTAGGGTTAGGTTTAGGGTTAGGGTTAGTGTTAGGGTTAGGGTTAGTGTTATGGTTAGTGTTAGTGTTAGGTTTTGGGTTAGGGTTAGTGTTAGTATTAGGTTTAGGTTTAGGATTCGTTTAGGGTTTGTGTTAGGGATAGGGTTAGAGTTAGGGTAGTCTTACGGTTAGGTATAGGGTTAAGGTTATAGTTAGTGTTAGGTTTTGGATTAGGGTTAGGATTAGTGTAGGGTAAGGGTTAGGGTAAGGTTAGGTAAGGGTTAGGGTTTAGGTTAGGTTAGGGTTAGGGATGTGGTTTGAGTTATGATTTGTTTTAAGGTTAGGGTTAGGGTTAGGGTTTATGTAAGGGTTAGGGTAGGTTGTTTGTTTGTGTTAGGGTTACTGTTGGGATAGTGTTAAGGAGAGGTTTAGTTTTAGGGTTATGTGTAATATTTTGTTTAGGGCTAAGGTTAGGTTTAGGATTAATATTTCGCTTAGGGTTAGAGTTTGGTTTAGGGTTGGTGTTAGGGTTAGGGTTAGAGATAGTGTTAGGGATAGGGTTAGGGTTAGGGTTTTGAATAGTGTTAGGGATATGGTTAAAATAAGAGTTAGGTTTTGTGTTATGTTTAGGGTTAGTCTTAGGTTTAGAGTTAGGATTAGTGTTAGTGTTTTGGATATGGTTAGGTATATGGTTAGAATTAGGGTTAGGGTTCATGTGACATTTAGGGTTAAGATTAGTGTTAGGGTAAGGATTAGGGTTAGTGTTAGTTAAATGTTTAGGATTAGTTATTGGTTTGGGGTTAGTTTTAGGGTTAGGGTTAGGTTTACAGTTACAGTTAGGGTTAGGGATAGTATAGGTTTGGGGTTAGTTTTAGGGTTAGGGTTAGGTTTACAGTTACAGTTAGGGTTAGGGATGGGATAGTGTTAGGTTTAGAGTTAGTGTTACAGTAAGGGTTATTTTTAGGGTTAGTTTTAGGGTTTGGTTTAGGGTTTGAGTAAGTTTTAGGGTTAGGGTTAAAGTTGGTGTTAGGGTTTGGGATAGGGTTAGTTTTTTAGTTATGGTTAGGTTTAGTTTCAGAATTATAGTTAGGATTAGAATTAGGATTAGGGTTAGGGATAGGGTTTGTGTTAGGGTTATCATTAGGTTTAGGATTTGTTTTAGGGTTAGGTTTAGGCTTATGGTTGGATTATGGTTAGAGTTATGTTTAGGGTTAAGGTTAGTGTTATTTTTAAGGGTAGGGTTAGGGTTAGTTTTAGGGTTAGGTTTAGGGTTAGTGATAGGGTTAGGTTTATGGTTAATTTTAAAGTTAGCTTTAGTGTTAGGCTTAGGATTAGGGTTAGGGTTGGTTTTACGGTTAGGCTTAGGTTTAGAGTTAGTGTTAGTGTTAGTGTTAGGGTGTATTTAGTGTTAGGGTTAGGGTTAAGGAAAGGTTAGGGTTAGGGTTGAGGTTATGATTAGAGTTACTGTTACTGTTTGGATTATGGTTAGAGTGAGTGTTAGGGTTAGGTTTAGGGTTAACTTTAGTGTTAGGTTGAGGGTTGGTTGTAGGGTTAGGTTTAGGCTTAGGGTTAGTGTTATAATTAGAATTCTCTTAGTTTTAGTTTAGGGTTAGGTTTAAGTTAAGGTTAGGGTTAAGTTTGGGGTTAGGGTTCATTTTATGGATAGGGTTAGGTTTAGGTTTATTCAGGGTTAGAGTTAGGTATATGGTTCATGTTAGGGTTAGGGTTTGTGTTAGGTTTAGGTTTAAGGTTAGGCTTAGTGTAATTTTTAGGGTTAGGGTTAGGGTTAACATTAGGGTTAGGGTTAATGATAGGATTAGTTTTAAGGTTAGTGTTAGTATTTGATTAGGGTTATGGTAAGAATTAGGGTTAGGTTTATGGTTATGATTACATTTAGGGTTAGTGTTATGTTGAGTGTTTGGTTTTGTTAGGGATAAGTTTAGTGTTAGATTTAGGGTTAGTGTTATGGGTAAGGTTATGTTTATGATAGGATTAAGGTTAGGTTTAGGTTTAGGATTAGTGTTTAGTAAGGATTAGAGTTAGATTTTGGGTTAATTTTAGCGTTAGGTTAGGGTTGGTGTTACAGTTAGTGTTAGGATTAGAGTTATGGTTAGGGTTAGTTTTACTTAGGATTAGGGTTAGGGTTAGTGTTTGTGTTAGAGTTAAAGTTAATGTTATGTTTAGGTTTAGGTTTAGTGTTAGGGTAATTGTTTTGGTTAGTTTTATTGTCAGGGTTAGGATTAGGTTTAGAATTAGGGTTAGGGTTAGTTTTAGGGTTAGTGATAGTGTTAAAGTTAGGTTTATGGTTATCGTTCGTGTTAGAGTTAGGATTAAGATTCATATTAGGATTAGCTTTAGGGTTAGTGTTAGGGTTATGGTTTAGGGTTAGGCTTACTGTTAATGTTAGGGTTAGGGTTAGGGTTAGGGCTAGGAATAGTTTTAGAATTAGAAATAGGTTTAGAATTAATGTTAGGTTAGGGTTAAGATTAGGGTTAGAGTTACATTTAAGGTTAAGGTTAGGGTTAGTGTTATTGTTATGTTTATGGTTAGGTTTAATTTTAATGTAAGGGTTAGGGTTAGAGTTAGGGTTAGAATTTGGATTAGTGTTCATTGTAGGGTTAGCATTAGTGTTAGGGTTAAGGTTATGGTTTAGGTTTTGTGTTAGGGTTAGGTTCAAGGTTAGCATTATGGTTAGTATTAGGGTTAAAGTTAGTGTTAGATTTAGGGTTATTGTTAGAGTTAAGGTTAGTGTTGAGGTTAGTGTTAGGGTAAAATTTAGGTTTCGAATTAGTGTTAGTGTTAGGTTTAGTGTTTGGGTTAGTGGTAGTTTTAGGGTTAGGATTAAGCTTAGGGTTAGACATAGCGTTAGGGTAAGTGTTAGGGTTAGATTTAGAGTTAGGGTTAGGGTTAGGGTTATGGTTAGGTTTATGTATGGGTTAGGTTTAGTGTTAGGTTAGGGTTAGGGTTATGGTTAGGTTTACATTTAGGTTTATGGTTAGTGTTAGGGTTAGTGTTAGTGTTAGAGTTATTGTTAGAGTTAAGGTTAGGGTTAGGTTTAGTGTCAGAGATAGGCTTAGTTTTAGAGTTAGTGTTAGGGTGAGTGTTAGGGTTCATGTTAGGTTTAGTGTTAGGATTTGTTTTAGGGTTATGTTGAGGGTTATGGTGAGGGTTATGGTAAGAGTGACGGGTAGGATTAGTGTTAGGAATAGTGTTTGGGTAAGGATTAGTATTAATTTTTGGCATAGTGTTAGGGTTAGTGTTAGGGTTAGGGTAAGGGTGAGTTTTAAGGTTGGTGTTAGGGTTAGGGTAATGTTTAGAGTTAATTTTAGGGTTAGGGTTAGGGTTATTATTAGGTATAGTGTTAGGGTAAGTTTTAGAGTTAGGGTTAGTGTTAGGGTTAGTGTTAAAATTAATGTTAGGGTGAAGGGTATTTTTTGTGTTAGGGTAAGGTTTAGGGTTAGGATTTGTGTTAGGTTTAAGGATAGGGTAAGTGTTATTGTAATGGTTAGTATTAGGTTTAGAGTGAGGCTTAGGGTTATGTTTAGGCTTAGTTCTAGAGTTATGTGGGGATTAGGATTAGTGTCAGGGTTAGGATTAAGTTTAGGTTTAGTTTTAAGTTTAGGGTTAGAGTTTGGGTTTTGGTTAGTGATAAAACTGGGGTTGTTGTAAGGGTTAGTGTTAGAATTAGAATTAGGTTTAGATTTAGCATTAGGGTTAGTGTTAGTGTGTAAGTGTTAGGGTTATGGTTTGGTTTAGGGTTATGGTTTGTGTTAGGGTTAGGTTTACGTTAGGCTTAGGGTTAGGGTCAGGATTAGGTTTATTGTTAGGATTATGGTTAGGTTTAGGGGTAGGTTTTGTGTTAGGTTTAGGGTTAGTGTTAGGTTTATTTTTAGGTTTAGGATTACATTTAAGGTTAGGTTTTGGGTTAGGAGTAGGTTTAGGTTTAGGATTAGGGTTTGTGTTAGGGTAGTTTAGGGTTAGTGTTAAAGTTAGGGTTAAATTTAGGGTTAGGATTAGTGTTATGTTAGGTTTATGTTTAGGGTTAGGATTAGGAATAATGTTTGTGTTAGTGATAGATTCAGTGTTAGTGTTTAAATTAGAGATAAAGTTAGGGTTTTTGTTAAGTTAAACGTTAGGGTTAGGGTTAGCGATATGGTTAGTATTAGGGTTAGAATAAGTGTTAGAGTAAGGGTTAGGGTTAATTTATGGTTAGTTTTAGTGTTACCTTTAGGGTTAGGTTTAAGATTAATGTTTGGGTTAGGTTTAGTGTTAGATTTAGTATTAGTAATAGGGTTAGGGTTAGGGATAAGGTGAGGTTTACAGTTAGTATTAGCGTTCGTGTTAAGGTTAGGTTTTGGGTTAGAATTAGAGGTAGGGATACTTTTAGTTTTAGGGTTAGATTTAGGGTTAGTGTTAGGGTTAAAGTTAGGGTTAGGGTTATGGTTATTGTTAGGGTTAAGGTCAGGGCTAGGTTTTGTGTAAGGGTTAGGTTTAGGGTTAGGGTTATGGTTTGGGTTAGTCTTAGAATTTGGTTTAGATTTAGGGTTAGTGGTAAGGTTAGGTTTAGGCTTAGTGTTAAAATTGGTTTAGATTTAAGGTTAGTGTTAGGGTTAGTGATAGGGTTATGGTTAGGGATAATATTAAGTTTCAGGATAGGTATAAGTTTAGGTTTAGAATTAGGGTTAGTGTTAGGGTTAGGGTTATGTCTAGTGTTATGGTTAGTGTTACGGTAATATTTAGGGTTAGTGTTAGTGTTAAGGTTAGAATTAGAGTTATGTTAAGGTTTAGGTTTAGGATTAGTGTTAGTGTTAGGCACAGGGTTAGGGTTAGGGTTAGGGTTAGGGTGAGTTTTAGGGTTAGGGTTCGTGTTATGTTTAGGGTTAGGGTTAGTTTCAGTTTTTGGGTTAGTGTTATTGTTACAGTTAAGGATACTATTAGGGTTAGGGATAGGTTTAGGGTTAGTGTTAGGCTTAGGGTTAGTGTTCTGGTTAGGTATAGGTTTATGGTTTGTGATAGGATTCGGGTTATAGATAAAGTTAGTGTTAATTAAGGGTTAGGGTTAGGGTTAGTGTTAAGTTAGTTTTTTTTAAGATTAGGTTAAGATTATTATTGTTTTAATAGGGTTAGGGTTAGGGTTATTGTTAGTTTTCGGGTTAGGTTTAGGGTTAGGTTTTGTGATATGTTTAGGGTTATGATTAGCGTTAGTGATAGGATAAGGATTGGTGTTAGGTTTAGTGTTAGGGTTAGGGTTAGCGTTAGGGTCAGTGTTAGTGTTAGGGATACGTTTAAGGTTAGTGTTAAGGTTAGTTTTAGGCTTAGTGTTAGGGGTAGGTTTCATTTTATTGTTAGGATAAAGGTTAGTGTTAGGATTAGGGTAAGTGTTAGTTTTAGGCTTATGGTTACGTACAGATTTAGTTTTAGTTTTAGGGTCAGGGTAAGGTTTAATGTTAGGGTGAGGGTTAGGATTAGTGTTAGGATTAGGTTTAGGTTTTGTGATAAGCTTAGTTTTAGGGTTATGATTACGGTTTGTGTTAGTGTTATCATTAGGTTTAACGTTAGGTTTGGTGTTAGGATTAGGGCTCGAATTAGCATTAGGGTTAATGTTACATTTAGGATAATGATATTTTAGGGGTAAGATTAAGGTTAGTTTTAGGATTATTAACAGGTTATGTTTAGGGATAGTGCTAGTGTCAGACTTTGAATTAGCATTAGGGTTAGTGTTACAGTTTTGGTAATGTAAAGGGTGGAACTAAGGTTAGGGCTAGGTTTATGGTTAGAGTCAGGGCTAGAGGTTGTGTTAGGTTTAGCTTTAGTGCAAGGATTAAAGTTAAAGTTAGGTTTAGGGTAAATGTTAGGACTAGGTTTAGGATTTGAGTTAGGGCTAAAGCTAGGTCTGGGTCTTAAATTAAGGCTAGGTTTTGGGTTACAGGAGGGCTCTCCTAGAGGGATACAACTAATGTAAGAACTAAGGTTACTATTAGAGCTAGTTTTAAGATTACATTTAGGACTCAGTCTAGTTTTAAGATTAGGTTTAGGTTTAGGGCGATGTTTTGAACTAGGGTTAGTGTTAGGGTCAGAGTCAGGGTAATGGTTCATTTTATGTTTAGGAATAGGACTCAAATTAGGGGTAGGCTTAGGACTAGATGTAGGGTTAGGATTTGGTTTACATAAAGGTTTAGGGTTAGTCCTATGGCTCGGTTTAGTTTTAGGACTAAAGCTAAAGTTAATTGTAGTTTTATGATAAGCGTTAGTGTTTTAGCTACTGATAGGGTGAGTTTAGGCTTAGGAGTAGATTTAGAGTTATAATTAATTCTAGGTTTAGGGCTATGGCTAGTGTTAGAGCTAAGATTTGAGCTAGTGTTTGGGTTATGGTAAAGAATAGGGTTAGAACTAGGAATAGGGCTATGGCAAGAATTAGACTTAGTCTTAGGGCTAGAGTTTGGGTTAGGGTTAGGGCTAAATAAGGGCTAGGAATAGGTATAGGGTTAATGTTAGCCTTAGGCCTAGGATTAGGCCTATGTTTATGGTTAGGTTTCGAGTTAGGTTTAGGGAAAGGGATGACTGTTTGATTTCCACCTCCATTTCCATTTATCCATAGGAGTCAAAAGAATGTGAAACCTTAAAAGAAAAAGTGTTCATGATAGTGAACCATTGAATTGAGAAAAACATACCTTTGGAGCATACTAAGGACAGATAAAAGTTGACTCCTGCCAAGTATCAGAGAAATTTTAACAAAACTAACTCTCACCCTAACATTACCTCTAACTCTAGCCCTAGCCATAACCCTAAAACGACCATTAACCCTAACCTGATTAGAGAACCATTGATCCTAGACTTCCCACACTTGGGGAGCTTTGTGAGGTAAGCTAAGTGATGAATCCTATCCAAACAAACAAACAAATCTGAACAAATACTTATGGGAGGTATTTTAATACATGCATATTTTCCTGTTTTCTCCTAAAGGGCTTTCAGATTAAGTTGTTTTTGCATGCTTAAGCATAGGCCTAGATTTACAAGGAACATACCAGAGTCTCTAGAGAGAACTAATGGAGTGTGTGAAGTTTCAATAAGCTAGCACAAACCTTGTTTGATTTTCAACTCCATTAACTTTCCCGTATAGGTCAAAATGAAGTGAAATCTTAAAATACAAAATGTTCCTGGCAGCAAACCTGTGAACAGAGAAGGCCTAAACCTGGGGAAAAAAGTAAATCTAGCTAAAAGATAAATCCTGCCAAGTATCAAAGAATTTTTAAGAAAACTAACTCTAACCCTAACACTAGATCTAACCCTAGCTCTTCCCCTAACCCTAACATTTTTATGAAACCTTTGACCATAGAATTTACAAACTTGGGCAGCCTAGTGGGGCAAGCTAAGGGAGGAACGCTGTGCAGTATCAAAGAAATCTGTCCAAAAAGTTGATGGAGTATATCAGTATATACATATTTCCCTGTTATAGTCTAAAGGATTCTTGGATAAAGTTGTTTTTACATGCTTCAGCTTAGGCCTACTGTCACAATAACAAACCAGAGATTGCTCACAGAGAATTGATGAAGTGTGGAGTTTCAAGCAGCTAGCACCAATGCTGTTTGATTTTCAACTCCATTTTCATTTACCTGTATAGGACAAAATGAACTGAAACTTTAAAATACAAACTGTTCTTTACAGTGAACCATTGAACCTAGGAAGCTTAAACAGGTAGAGTATAGTAAGAAAATAATGAATCCTGCCAAGTATCAAAGAAATTTTTTAAAACTAGCTTTAACCCTAGCCCTAACACTATCCTTAACACAAACCCTAACCTGATTAAAAAACTGATGATCCTAGAAGTCCCAAATGTGGGGAGCTTAGGGGGCTAGGCTCTCAAATGAATCCTATGCAGTATCAAAGAAATATGACCAAATAATTGAGGTGGTATTTCAGTTCATACATATTTCTATGCTTTCTGCTAAAGTGCTCTTAGATAAAGTTGTTCTTTCCATCTTCATCATGGGGCTTCTTTCACAAAGAATCAGAGAGTTTCCACAGAGAACTGATTCAGTGTTTAGAGTTTCAAGCAGCTAGCACAAACTTGGTTTGATTTTAACCTCCATTTTCATTTACCTATATAGGTCAATATGAAGTGAAACCTTAAAATACAAAGTGTCCCTATTAGCAAACCACTGAAATGAGAAGGCCCAAACCTGAGGAACATATTAAGGCTAGGTAAATGATGACTCCTTTCAAGTATCAAAGTAATTTGTACAAAACTTACTCTCACCCTAACACTACATGTAACCCTAGCCCTAACTCTAAACCTAACACTAAACCTAACCTGATTAGAGAACAATTGATCCTAGAAGTCCCACACTTGGAGAGCGTTTTGGGGAAAGCTAAATAATAAATCCTACTCACTATCAAACAAGTCTGAAAAAATAATTAAGGGAAGAATTTCCGTGAATGTATATTCCCTGCTTTCTCCTAAAGGGCTCTGGGATAAAGTTTTTTTTGCATGCTTCAGCTTAGGCCTAACTCACAAAAAACATACCAGAGTGTCCCCCACAAATAATTGAGGTTGTGTGTGCAATTTCAAGCAGCTGGCATAAACTCTGTGTGATTTCCAGGTCGATTTACATTTATTCATATAAGTCAAAATGAAGTAAAATGTAAACATTAACTGTTTCATACACAAAAGTTTTGAACCAAAAGGCCTAAATCTGGAAAACAGACTAAGATTAGTTAAAGATGAATCTTGGATTGTATCAAAAAAATTTGATTAAAGTAACTGTAACCCTAATTCTACCTCATAACTAAGCCATAATCCTAACCCTAAACATTAACATAGCCCTATTCCTAACCCTAAATTTAACCTTAATTTTAACTGTAACCATTGGCCAAAGCCTAAATCTAACTTTATTCATTACCATAACCCTAACCCTAACCCTAATGCTAAACGTAGCCCTACCCTATCATTTACCCTAGACCTGCTCTAACCCTAACCCTCACCCTAGCCCTAAATCTAGCTCCAACCATAACATTTACCCTAAACCTAACCCTAACCCTATAACTAAACATAACCCTAACCCTAACCTTATCACTAGCCCTAATCCTAACCATAAACATAGCCCTAAACCTAGCTGTAATTTTATCTTTTACCCTAAACTTAAGCCTAACCAAATGCTAACTATAGGACTAAACCTAACTTTATAGCCATTACTAAGGCTATTCAAAACCTTAAACCTATCCTGAACTCTAAATTTAACCATATCCATTACTCGGAACCTAATGCTAATTAAAGCCTTAACTCCAAACCTTAATCAAAACAAATCCCTAATTTTGACCTTGACCATAATAACACCCCTAGCTCTAAACCTGACGTTTACCCTAAACCTAACCCTCACATTAGACCTGTTCATAACCAAAAACTACAAATATCCTTAAGTGTAATGCAAGACCTGATATTATTCCTAGCCTTAATCCTAGCCCTAGCCCTAACATAAACCCTCATCCAAGCCATAAATGTAGTCTTAATCCTAACGCTCACCCTATCCTTAACCCAGACCTAATCCTAACCATAATCCTAGGGCTAATCTTAATATAACTGTATCCATTACCCTAAACATAACCTTTATCCTAATGCTAACCCTAAGACTAACCCTAACCCTATCACTATCCACAAAAATATCAATTAACCTAAACCTAACCTGAACCCTAAACCTAACCCTATCTTTACTCTAGAACTAACCCTAACTCTAATTTGAGCTGTACCCTAAAATCAAACATAAACTAAGCCATAACACTGACACTGGTCCAAATAATTCCTCTCGATCTAATCCTGACTCTTACCCTCTACCTAAACCTTACAATAGACCTAGCCATAAACCTTTCTGTAAAACTATCCCTAACTGTCACCCTAGACCTGACATTAGCCCTAGCCATAATTCTAGTTTTAACCCTAACAAAAACCCTCATCCGAGCTGTAAACCTAGCCTTAATCCTAACCCTCACCCTAACCCTAACCCAAGATTTGATCCTAACCATATTCCTAGCCCTAACCTTAACTATATCCATTATCCTAAACATAACACTTACCCTAATGATAACCCTGGGACTAAACCTAATCCTATCACTATTCCCAAAACTATCAATTTCTCTAAACTTAACCTGAACCCTAAACCTAACCCTATTTTTACCCTAACCCTAATTCTAAATCTAATTCGAACTGTAACCCTAAACTCATCCCTAAACCAATCCCTAACACTGATCCTGGCCCTAATAATTCCCCTAGCTCAAAACCTGACTCTTACCATATACCTAACCAGTAAAATAGACCTAGCTGTAAACATTTTCCTAAAACTGTAACCCTAGACCTGACATTAGCCCTAGCCATAATTCTTGAACTAACCATGACACAAACCCTAGCCCTTATCCTATCCCTAAACATAGCCTTAATTACAACCCTAACCCAAACTTTAGGTCTAATCCTTACACTAACCCTAGCCCTAATCTTAGCCATAATTTAGCACTATTTCTAACCCTAGTCCTAAAACTAACTCTAACTCTCACATTGAACCTTTAACTTGTTCTAACCCTTACCATAACTCTAAACCTATCCCTAACTCTAGCCCTAACTCTTTCCCTATCCTTGGCCCTAGCACTAACTTTAAACAAAACTTAACTCTAAATTGAGCCCTTACCCGAAGAATAAGCCAAACCCGAATACTAGCCCAAGCCATAACATTAATCCTAAAACTAGACCTAACACTAGCCCTAGCCCTAGCCCTAAAACAAAACCTAGCTATAGCTATAAAACTAACCCTTAACCTAAACCAAATCTTAATCTTCAACCTAGCCCTAACACTAACCCTAATATGAGTTTAATGCCGAACCCTTAAACGAACCCTGAAACTGACACTGACCCTAACACTACTAGCTCTAAACATAACCCTAACTTAAACCTAACCCTAACAATAACTTTAGCCCTAAAACATTAAAACTAGCCCTAAACTTCACCCTAGAACTTACATTAACCCTATTCCTAACCCCATCACTAACTTAACCCAAAACCTAGCCGTAATCCTAGCTTTAATCCTAGCCCTATTCATAAACATAAATCTAGCCCTAAACCGATATCTAACTCTGTCCATTACCATAACCAAAACCATAATCCTAATGTTAACTTTAGGCATGAACCTAAACCTATCCATAATCTTAACCCAATCTATTACCCTGAACCTAACCTGAACCTAAACTTAACCTAACACTAACACTAACACTAATTCAATCCCTAACTTTAAACCTTAACCTATCCCAAACCCTAAACCTGAACTTTAACCTAATAAAACCCCTAGCTCTAAACTTGAAAATAACCCTACACCTAAACCTTACTGTAGATGTAACCATAATCCTAACCCTAAAACTATCTTTAACAATAATTCTGGACCTGAAATTAGCCCTAGCCCTAATCTTACTCTTAAACCTAAAACAAACCCTAGCCCTCATTCTAGCCCTAAACCTAGCTTTAATCATGACCCTAACCCTAACCCTACCCCTAAGGCTAACGCTCATCCTACCTCTAAACCTAGCTATAATGCCATCTCTTACTCTAATCTTAAACCTAAACCTAACCTTAACTCTAGGCTTAAGCCAAACAATAAACCTAGCCCTAATCTAAGCACTAATTTAGCTCTATCTCTAACCCTAACATTAACCCTAGAACTGAGACTCACTCTAACTCTCGCCCTATACCTATCCTTAGTTCTAACCCTATCCCTTACCATAACCATATGCCTAGCCCTAACCTTTGCCCTATCCTCAGTCCCAGCCCTAACCCTAGATCAAACCCTAACTCCAAATCTAACCTTAACCCTAAGCCTAAGCTTAACACTTACACTTTCCTAAACCTAACCCTAGGACTAAACTAAAACCAAGCAAGAGTCCGTACCCTAAATATTAACTTAAACTAAACCCTAACACTAAACCAAACCTATCCCTAGCCCTAATTCGAGTTCTAACACTAACTTTAAAACTAAACTGACCTTGACTCATATCCTAACACTCAACCTAGTTCTAAACACTACCCTCACCTTAAACCAAATGCTAAGAATAACCCTAACAATAATTCGAGTCCTATCCCTAACCCTAAAACAAACCCTGACTTGACTCTTATCCTAACACAAAACCTAGCTGTAAATATCACCCTAAACTTAAACCTAACCTAACAATAAACCTAACCATAACACAAAAACTCACCTACATTTAACCCTAGTTCTTACATTAGCTGTGGCCCTAATCCTATCCCTAACTCTAACACAAAAACTAGCCCTAATTCGAGACCTAACCTAGATGTATCCCTAACTCCAACACTAACCATAGCCCTAACCCAAGCTCTAAACCAATTCCTTATCCTAAGCAAACCCCTAAACATAAGGGTAACTCTAGATCTATCCCTAAATCTTAGGCTAACCAAACCCACTCTATTAATAGCCCTAACCCTAGCTTTCATTCTAGCTCGAACACTATAACAAATTTTAACCTCACCCTGACACTTATACTGACCCTACCACTAATCCTAGGTTTAACTATTACCCTAACTCTAACCCAAAACCTATGGTAATCCTATTTCTAGATTTAAACCTGAAGCTAACTCCCAGCCTAACCCTAACCATAGCTCAGAAACTAACACTTGTGCTAAACATTACCCTAAAACTAACCATAATTCTAACCCTCACCCTAACCCTAACTCAAGACCTATTCTTAACCATAACCCTAGCCCTAACCTTCACTCTAACTGTATTCATTACCCTAAACATTACCCTTACCCTAATGCTAACCCTAGGCCTAACTCTAACCTTATCACTATCCTCCAAACTGTCCATTACCCTAAACCTAATCTGAACCCTAAACCTAACCTTATCATTGCCCTAATGCTAACCCTAATGCTAATTCGAACCCTAACCCTAAACTCAAACCTAAACCAAAGCCCAACACTGACCCTGATATTAATAATTCCCCTAGCTCTAAACCTGACTATTACCCTATACACATCTCTTACACTAGACTTAGACATAAACCTAACCCTAAAACTATCCCTCACCATAACCTTAGACCTTACTTTAGCCTAGCCATAATCCTAGGCTTAACACTAACACAAACCCTAGTCCTTATTCTAACCCTAAACAAAGTTAATTAAAACCTTAACCCTAACCATAGGCCTAAACCTAACACTAACCATAGCCCTAATCTTAGCCCTAATTTAGCCCTATACATAACCCTAACCCTAGCCCAAAGACTAAATGTAACTCTCACACTAGCCCTAACTCTAGTTCTAAACCTATATATTATAGGAAGCCTAATCCTAGCCTGAACCGTAGATCTAACCCTAGCCCTATTCATATCCCTGACCATAACCCTAGATTTAACCCTAAATCTAAATCTAACCCTAACAATAAGCCAAAGCCTAAAACTAACCATAGCACTAAGGCTAATCCTAATACTAGTCCTAACCCTAGCCCTAACACTAAAAACAAACAGAGCCATAGACCTAACCCTAACCCTTAACATAAATCAAGCCCTAATCCTACACCTAGCCCTAACCCTAGCAATAATCCAAGTCCTAAGTCAAACCCTAAAACTAATGCTCACTCATACTCTGACCTTAAAACTAAACCTAGTGTAAACATCACCCTATCCCTAAACCTAAACCTAACACTAGACCTAGTCCTAACCCCTAACACTAAAATTAACCCTGATCATAACCCTAGTACTTACATCAGCCGTAACCCTTACCCTAGCCCTAACTTAACCCAAATCCTAGCACTATTCTGAGCCCTAAACCTGGCTTTAACCCTAAACCTAACTCTAACCCTATCACTAATTATAACCATTACCCTAGCTGTAACCCTAGCTCTAAATCTATCCATTACCCTAACCATAACCATAACCCTAGGCCTAAACCTAACCCTATCCCTATTCTTCACCCTATCCGTTACCCTAAATCTAACCTGAAAACTAAACCTAACTCTATCATTACTGATCATCATCTTAATGCTAATTCGAGTCCTAACTTTAAACCTTAACCTATCCAAAGCACTAATCGTGACCATGACCCTAATAATACCCTTATCTCTAAACCTGACCCTAACCCTAAACCTATTGCTTACAGAAGGCATCGCCATAAACCTAAACTTAAACTATTTTTAATCATAAACCTAGACCTGAAATTAGCCCTAACCATAATCCTAGCCCTAAACCTAGCCTTAATCCTAACCAGAACCATAATCTGAGCCCTAACCCTAATTCTAACCCTCACCCTAGCCCTAAAACTACCTATAATCCAATCCCTTACCACAAACTTAACCATAACCCTAAACCTAACCATAACCCCCACCATAACCCTAGGCCTAATACTAACACTAAGGCTAGCTAGGGTTATCCTAACCATAATCCTGGCCCTAAGACTAACTAGAACTCTTGCCCTAGCCCTAGCCCTAGCCCTAGCCCTAGTTCTATCCTTAGCCTTATCCTAATTCTAGATCTAAACCTAACTCTAAATTTAACTGTAATCATAAGCCAGACCAAACCCTAACACTACCCCTAACCATAATGCTAATCCTAAAACTTGCCCTAGTCCTAGCCCTAGCCATTAAAAAAAAAACAAGCCATATCCCTAACCCAAACCATTAACCTAAACCCAAACACAAAATATAGAGCTAATTCCAGGCCTAAACTTAGCTCTAAGCATAAACCTAAGCCTAGACCTAACCCAAACCCTCTCTTTATATCTTTCCCTATCTCAAAACCTAACCCTCACACTAAACATAACCTTAGCCCTATCCTAAATCCTAATTCTAACCCTAACGCTAATCCTAACCTAACCCTAGTCCAAATTTCAGCTGTAAACATATCCATTAACCTAACCCTAATCCTAACCCTAATTAAAACCCTATCCCTAACACTAAACATAACTCTAACCAAAATCTTAAACTTAGAACTAAACCTAAACCTAACCCTCACACTAGACCTAATCCTAGCTCAAACACTAACCCTTATCTTAACCTAACCATAACCTTAACCCTAAACTAACTCTTAGCCTAACCCTAACACGTACCCTTAACCAAACCCTAGCCCTACCTCTAAACCTAACCCTAATTCTAGACTTAACCCCAACAATAACCTACCCCAAACCCTAGCTCTCAAACAATCCTTTACACTATACATAACCCTAACCCTAATGTTAACCATAACCAGATCACTGAAACATAAACCATCCGTTATCTTAAACCTTAACTAAGACCTAAAGTAAACCCTTCTATTACCTTAACTCTAAACCTAACACTAGCACTAATTTGAGCCCTAATTTCTTAACCTTAACATAAACCAATTACTAACCCTGACCCTGATCGTGACACTAATAATAACCATAGCTCTATAATTGACCTTTAACCTAAACCTAACCCTTTCAATAGAACTAGTCATAACCTAACCATAAAACTATCCTTAACCATAACCCTATACCTGATATTATCCCTAGCCCGAGACCTAGCCCTAATCCTATTAGAATACCTAACCTTTATTCTAGCCCTAATCCTAGGCTTAATCTTAAACTGAACCATAATTTAAGGCCTAATCCTAATTCTAACCCTCACCCCTAGCCCTAAACTTAGCTATAACCCCACTCATTTCCTAAACCTAACCCTAACCTTAGTGCTAACCCTAACCCTAGCCCATCCCCTAGGCTTAAACCTAACACTTATCCAGGTCTTAATCGTAGCCCTAATTTAGCCCTAACCCTCACCTTCACTCTAAGCCTACTCTTAAGAATAACTCTAATTCTCACCCTAGTCGTATCCTTAGTTCTAACCATATTCCTTACAAAAACCCAAACCCTAGCCCTAACCCTAGCATGAGCCCTAAATTTAGATAAACCCTAACTCTAAATCTAAACCTAACCCTAAGCCTAAACTTCACTCTGAAACTAGCCCTAACCCTTTTGCTAATTCATACTCTAGCCTGAACCTTAGCCCTATCCCTAAAACAAAACTGAGCCATAGCCCTAACAATAACCCTTAACCTTAACCAAAACCTAACCCTACAACTAGCACTAACTTTAGCTCTAATATGAGTCCTAAACCTATCACTAAAAATACCCTGATCCTTACACTGACCCTAAATATAATCCTTGCTTAAAACATCACCCTAACCTTAACCCTAAAACTTGCACAAATTGGAACACTAGTTCATTCATTAGCCATAGCCCTAACCCTAGAACTAACCAAAACCAAAACCTAGCCTTTATTTGAGACTTAACCCTTGTTTTAAACCTAACCCTAACCCAAAACCTAGCCCTAAACCTTACCCTAAACCTAGCCAAAATCCTAAACATAACCCTACCCTTATAACTAGCTCTAACCTTATACATTACCCTAACTCTAACCATAACCCTAATACTAATCCTAGGCCTAACCCTAACCTTATTGCTAACCCTAACCTTATTTATTAACCTAAACCTAACCTGAACCCTAAACCTAACCCTATTATTACCCTAACCCTAACGCTAATGCTAATTTGAGCCCTAATCCTAAACTTAACCTAAGGCAAACCCTAACTCTGACGATTCCCGTAATAATATACTTAGCTCTAACCCTGACCTGACCCCTAAAACTAACCCTTATACTAGACCTAGCCATAAACCTAACCCTAAAACTATTCCTAACATAACCATAAACCTGACATTTGCCCTAGTTGTAATCCTAGCCCTAACCTTAACACAAATCATTACCCTAACCCTAGCTCTAATGATAACCCTAGCCCTAATTCTATCCATAATTCTATCCCTAAACTTAGCTCTAACCCTATCAATTACCCTAAACATAGCCCTAATTCTAATGCTAAACCTAGGCGTAAATCTAACCCTATGCCTAACCGTAACCCTATCCATTATGCTAAATCTAATCTGAACCCTAAACTAACCCTATCATTACCCTAACACATACCTTAATGCTAATTTGAGCCCTAACCTAAACAAAACTCTTAACATGACCCTGACCCTAATAATATCCCTAGATCTAAATTTGAGTCTTATCCTAAATCTAACCCTTACACTGAACATAACCCTAAACCTAATCTTGAAACTATCCTTAACCATAACCCTAGAACTGACATTTATCCTAACACTAATCCTAGCCCTAACCAAGCCCAAAACTTAATCTTCATCTTAGCCCTTAACCTACCTTTAATCATGACTCTAACTAAACCCTAGCCCTAACCCTAATTCTAACTTTGGTACTAGCCCTAAACCTAGCTCTAACCCCATCATTTACACTAAACCTAACCCTAAGCCCAAAACTAATCCTAGGCCTAAACATAAACATAAATCTAGCCCTATTCCTACCCCTAATTAAGCCCTATACCTAACCAAACACTAAGCCTAGCCCTAAGATGAACTCTCACTCTCGCCCTAGCTCTATCCCTAGTGCAAATTCTATTTTTATCATAAACCTAATCCTAGCTATAAACCTAGAACTATCGTTACCCATATCCTTAGCCTTAAACCGAACCCTAGATCTAATCCTAACTCTAAATCTAAATCAAAACCTAAGACTAACCCTAACCCTAAAACTAGTCCTAAACCTAGTGCTCATCTTAAAACTAGCCCTAAACATAGCCCTAGCTCTAAAACAAAACCGAGCAATAGCCTTAACTTTAAAGCTTAACCTAAACCAAAATATAATGCTACACCTAGCCCTAATTGTATCCCTAATTCGAGTCCAAACCCTAACCGTAAAACTACCCCTGACATTAATTTTGACCTTAATATTAACCCTAGCTCTAAACATCATTCTATTATTAAACCTAACCCTAACACTAGAACTACTCCTAACGTCAATCGTATAACTAGCCCAAGTTGTAACTCTACTGCAAACATTGTCCGTAACTCTGAACCTACCCTTAACTCTAACTAAAATTTAGCCCTAATCTGAAACCTAACCCTAGCATTAACCCTAAACCTAATCCTACCACTAGCCGTAACCCTACCCGAAATTTAACCATAACCCTAGGTCCAACCCTATCTTTTACCTTAAGCCAAACCTAACCCAAATACTAACCCTAGTCCTAAACCTAATCCTATTACTTAGTCAAAACCCTAGCCCTCACTCTAGCTCTAACAATACTTCAAAGCTGACACTTATTCTTACCCTAATGGTAACCGTAGTTCTAAACCTGACCCTAACCCTATACTGAACCCTAACACTAGCACTAGATATAAACCTATTCCTAAACCTAACCCTAACACTAGCCCTAGACCTAAACCTAACCCTAAATCTAGCCATATCTCTAGCCCTAGATATAAACAAAAACCTAGCCCTAGCCCTAATAATAAACCTTAACCTAACCCAAACACTAACCATACTTCTAGATTTAACCCTAGTAATAATTCTGGCTTTAACCATAAAGCTAAATCTAACCTGAACACTGACCCTGACCCTAACACTAACTCTAGCTCTAAATATCACGCTAACACTAATCCTAATCCTAATACTTGACCTAGCCATAACACAAAACCCAAAAACTGCCCTAATCAGAACCCTAGTTTGTACATTAGCTGTAGCCCTAATACTAGCCCTGACCTAACCAAAAACCTGGCCTTAATCGGAGCGCTAACCCTAGCTTTAACCCTAACACTACCCTAGCAATAAGTCAGTCTCTAACCCTTCTATAACCCTAGGTCTTATACTATTTGTTACCTTAAGCCAAACTCTAAACCTAATGCTAACCCTAGTCCTAACCCTAATCCACAGCCTAACAAAAACCCTAACCCAAGCCGTGAAACTTAATCTGACCCAAACACTAACCATAGGTCTAAACCTGACTCTAACCTGAACCCGAACCCTAACATTAACCCTACCTGTAATCCTATACCAAAATCTAAACCTAACACTAGTCCTAGACCTAAAGCTAATCCTAAATCTAGCCAAAACTCTAGCCCTAGACCTGAACAACACCTTGCCCTAGCCTTAACAATCTGTCTTAACATAACCCAAACACTAACCCTACTTCTAGACCTAAACCTAGTCCTCATTTTGGCACTAACCACAAAATTCACTCTAACCTGAACGCTGACCATGACCCTAACATAAACCTATCTCCAAAGCTCACCCTAACTAAAAATCTAATCCTAACACTACACCTAGCCATAATCCTAAACCTAAAACTAGCTCTAATCATAACCGTAACTCTTAATTACCAATAACCCTAACACTAGGCCTAAAATAACACAAAACCTAGCCCTAAATCCTAGGCCTAATCCTAGTCCTAAGTGTAATCCTATACTAACCCTTACCCTAACCCTATCCCTAAACCTCCCCTTAGACCTAACCCTAGCTCAAAGCCTCACCTGTACCCTAAACATAACCCCAGCCCTATCTCAAACCCTAACCTAACCCTATCCCTAATCCTAATCTTAACCATCACCCTAACCAGAGCTCTAATTCTATACACTACCCTAACCCTAAACATAATCCTAATCATAACCCTAGCCCTAACTCTAGCTTTAATCTTATCCATTACCCTAATCATAATTCTTACACTAATTCTAATCCTAGGCTTTACCCTAACCCTATCACAAACCCTAAATCTATCCATTACCCTAAAATTAACTTGTACCCTAATCCTATTTATTACCCTAACCCTAACTCTAACCCTAATGCTAATTAAAGCCCTAAACCTAAACCTTAACCTAAACTGAACCATAAGCCACACCCTGACCTTAATAATATATCTAGCTCTAAACTTGACCCTTACCTTAAATCTAACCCTTACACTAGACCTAAGCATAAGCCTAACCCTAAATCTATCCCTAACCATAAGCCTAGGCTTAACACTAGTCACTTACCCTAAAACAAACCCTAGCTGTAAATCTTATCCTAACCAAAAAACTAACCTTAACACTAGACAAAACATAATTCTACCCATAACCATAACCCTAGCTCTTACATTACCCATACACCTAACACTATACCTAAACCTCACACAAAACCTTGCCATTACCCTCGCCCTAAACCTAGATCTAAGTTTAACCCTAAACCTATCTCTAGCCTTAACCTTAACCCTAACACTGGCTCTGGCCCTAACCCTACTCAAACTATAATAATTACCCTAAACATAACAATAGCTCTGACCCTCAACCTAAACCTAAACCTAGCCCTAATCCTAGCCCTAACCCTAACTGTAACCATAGCACAAATCCTAGTACAATCTCTATCCATTACCTTAGACATAACCCTATCCCTAATGCTAACCCAAGCCAAAGACCCTAAACCTAACCCTAACCGTAGCACTGAATCTAATCCCAACCCTCACCCTAAACCTACCCTAGCACAAACTCTAACACTTCTGCTAAACCTAACACTAACACTAATCCTAGGCCTATCTCTAAACAGAGCCAAAATCCTAAGGTTAACACAAGCCCTAACCCGAGCCCTAACCCTATTCTTTACCCTAAACATAAACCTAAACAAAATGCTAACCCTAGGCTTAAACCCAATCATATCACTAACACTAATTCTATCTATAACTCTAAACCTAACCTGAACTCTAAACCTAACACTATCCATTACTTTTACCCTAACCCTAATGCTAATTTGAGCCCTAATCTTAAACCAAACCGTAAATTGGACTCTGACCATTATAATACACCTAGCTCTAAACCTGACCTTTACACTAAACCTAACTTTCCACTAGACATAGCCATGAACCTACAGATAACACTATTCCTAACCACAACCTTAGACCTGACATTAGCCCTAGCCCTAATCCTAGCCTTAATCCTAACCTGAACACTCACCTTATTCCTTTACATAATTTAACCCTCTTCCTAGCACTGAACCTAGCCATAACCTCATCCTTTCCCTTAAAACTAACAATAACCCTAACACTAACACTAATACTAATTCTAGCCCTAATCATTGTCTAACCCTAATACTAAACCTAGCGCTAATCTAGCCCTAATTTAGCCTGAACCCTAAGCAAATCCCTAACTCTAGCCCTAAGAATACCTCTAACTCTCAAACTAGCCCTATTTTTATTTATAAACCTGTTCATTACCGTAAGCCTAACACTAGCCCTAACCTTAGCCCTAACCTTAAATCAAACCATAACTCTAAATCTAACCCTAACCTTAAGCTTAAACCTCACCCTACCACTAGCTGAACACTATTTCTAATCACAAAACTAACCCTAACCCTAGCCCTAGCCCTAAACAAAACCGAGCCATTATCCTAACCCTAAACCTAACTTAATACAAACCCTAAACCTATAACTATCCATAACCCTAGCTCAAATTTGTGTCCTAGAACTAAAACTAACTCTTATAATGACTCATCTTCAAACATCAACCCTAGCTCTATATATCACCCTAACCATAAAGCGAATGCTAACACCATTCCTAGCCCAAATCCTAACCCTAAAACTAACCCTAATAATAACCCTAGTTCTTACATTAGCTATTGTCTTAACCATAGCCCTAACCCAAAAGCAAAAATAGCCCTAATCTGAGGCCTAAAACTAGATTTAACACTAACCCTAGCCCTAGCCCTCAACCTAACCCTAACCCTAGCTCTAAGTCTAGCTGTAACGCTATCCCTTATCCTAAGCCAAACTATATCCATAATGCTAACCCTAGTCCTAATAGTAATCCTTAGCCTAAAATCAAACACTAAACCTATTACTAGTCCAAATCATAGCTCTCAGTCTATCTCTAAACCTAACCCAAAACCTAACGCTAATCTTTACCCTTATTCTGACCATAACACTAATTATAGATCTAAACCTGACCCTAACCCTAAACTGAACCCTGAAACTAGCCTTACCAGTAAATTTTACCTAAACTTAACCCTAACTCTACCCCTAGACCTAAACCTAATCCTAAATCTACTGATAACTTTAGCCTTAGACCTAAACAAAAACTTAGTCCTAGCCCTAACAATAACACTTAACTTAAACCAAACAATAACACTATCCCTAGACCTAATGCTACTCCTGATTCTGGCTTTCACCCTAACTCTAATCAGAACACTGACCCTGACACTAACACTAAACCTAGCTCTAAAATTGACTCTAAACCAAAATCTAAACCTAACACTAGACCTAGCCATGACCCTAACTATAAAAATATTTCTAATGAGAACCCTAGATCTTACATTAACCATAGCACTAAAACTAGACCTCACACAAAATCTAGCCCTAATACAAGGCCTAAACCTACCCTAAGCATAACCCTAACCCTAAACCTAGTTCTAACCCTAAGCCTAACCCTCACCTTAGACTTAAGCATAGCTCAAAGCCTAACCTTTGGCCTAAACATAAACCTATCCTTATCCCTAACAATAACCCTAACCCTAGTTCTAACCCTAACCCTAACTCTAACCCTAACCCTATATACTACCTTTATGATAAACCTATTCCTAATGCTAACCCTAGGCCTAACCCTAACCCTATCACAAACCCTAAATCTCTCCATTACCCTAAACCTACCCTGAACCATAACCTAACCATATTCGTTACCCTAAACATAACTCTAACCCTAATGCTCATTTGAGCCCTATCTCTAAATCTTAACCTAAAAAACTGTAACTCTGACCCTGAACTTAAAAAATACCCATAGATCTAAAACTGACCCTTACCCTAAACTTAACACTTACAGTAGACTAAGACATAAACCTAATTACAAATCTACTCCTAAATGTAACTTCTGACATTATCCCTAGCCCTAATTCTAGACTTTACCCTTCAACAAACCCAAGCCCTCATTTTTTTTAGCCCCAAACCTAGCCTTAATGATAACTGTAACCCTAAACCTAGCCCAAATCCTAATTCTAACCCTCACTCTACCTCTAATTGTAGCTATAACACATCCCTTATCCTAAACCCTAACCCTAGTCCTAATACTAGGAGTAAGCTGAACACTAACCATAGTTTTAATCCTTGCCCTGATTTAGCTCTATCTCTACAATTAACCATAACCCTAGCCCTAAGACTAACTCCAGCTCTCGCCCTAGCCTTATCCCTATTTCTATCCCTATCATTCACCATAACCCTAAACGTAGCCCTAACACTTGCCCTATCATTAGACCTAGCCCTAACCCTAGATCTAACCCTAACACCAAGTCTTAGCATAACCCTCAGCCTAAGCCCAAGACAAACACTAGCCCTGACCCTAATGCTAATCATATAACCTAGGGCTAAAACAAAACTGAGCAATAGAGGCTGAGGATGTGGCTCAAGCGGTAGCACATTCACTTGGCATGTGCAGGGTGCTAGGTTTGATCCTCAGCAACAATAAAGAAATATTAAAAAAAGATGTGTCTACAAAAAACTAAAACTAAAAATAAAAATAAAAATGTTTAAAAAATTTTCTCTCTCTCTCTCTCTCTCTCTCTCTCTCTCTCTCTCTCTCTCTCTCTCTCTTTCTAAAAAAAAAAAACCTGAGCAATACTCCTAACCTTAAACCATAACATAATCCAATCTCTAACACTATACCTAGACTTAACCAAAGTCCTAATTGGAGTCCTTACCTTAACCTTAAACTAACCCTGACCCCAACTCATATCCTAACACTCACCCTAGGTCTAAACATCATTCTAAACTTAACGTGAACCCTAAAAGTAACCCCAGCCTAAATTTGAGTCATAACCCTAACTTTAAAACTAACCTTGACCCTGACTCATATCCTAACAGTCACCCTAGCTCTAAAAACCACCCTAACCTTAAACTGAACCCTAACAGTAATCCTAGCCCTTATTTGAGTCCTTACCCTAACCCTAAAACTAACACTATTTCTGAATCATATCCTAATACTAACCTAGCTATAAATATCTCCCTAATATTAAACCTAACCCTAAAACTAGACCTACACCTACCCCTAACCTTAATTGTAAACCTAGTTCTCATATTATCCATTGCCATCACATAAGCCCTAACCCTAACACAAAAATTAGCCCTAATCTGAGGTCTAAACCTAGATTGAACCCTAATGCTAACCCTAACTCTAGCCCTAACCCTAGCTCTAAGCCTATTCCTTACCCAAAGTGAAACCCTAACCCTAATGGGAACCCTAGACCTATCCTTAATTCTTTAGCTAACCAATATCTTAACCCTATTAATAGTGATAACGCTACCCTCACTCTACCTCTAATCCTATTTAAAAAACTAATGTTACCCCTGACCATTTTTTTCAGCCTAACAGTAATCCTAGGTCTAAACCTGATTCTAAACCTAGACCAAACCCTAACACTAATCCTAGACATAAACCAAATCCTCAATCTAGCCTTAACTCTAGCCCTAGATATAAACAAAAACCTATCACTAGCCCTTAAAGTAACCCTTAACCTAACACAAACACTAACCTTACCCATGGACCTAAACCTAGTTCTAATTCTGGCTATAACCCTAACTCTAACTCTAACCAAAACACTGACCCTGCCTTCAAGAGTAAACCTACCTCTAAACCTGACCCTAAAAAAAAATCTAAACCTAACACTAGACTGAGCCAAAATCCTAACCCCTAAAACTAGCCCTAAGCATAACCCTAGTTTTACATTACCCACAGCCATAACCCTAGGACTAAACCTAACACAAAACCTAGAGCTAATCCTAGGCCTAAGCATAACCCTAACCATAACCATAACCTAACACTTGATTAGTCCTAATCATAGCTCAAAGCCTAACCCTTATCTAAAATAAAACCTACACTTTTTCCTAAATATACCCCTAACACTAGCTCTAATCCTAAACTTAACCCTAGCCCTAAACCTATCTCTAAACCTACTCATTACCCTAAAACTAACCCTAAACCTATTGATAAACCTAGGCCTGCCCCAAAACCCTAAACAAAAACAGAAAACTAACAGTAGACTTAACTCTAAACCTCACACTCACCATAGACCTAACTCTAACTCAACCCTAAACCTTACCATAAACCTAAACATAACCATAGCTCTAAATCTCAATCTAACACTAACTATAACTCTATGCCTACATCTAACCATATCCGTTACTCTTACCCTAACCCTAATAATAATCTAATCTTATCCCTAGACCTAACTCTAAACCTAACACTCACCCTAGCTCTAACCCTAGCTCAAAACCTAAGCCTTATGCCAAACATAACCCTAACACTAATCCTAGTTCTAACCTTAACCCTAACCCTAACCCTAACTCAAGACTTATTCCTGATCATAACCCTAGCCCTAAACTTAGCTCTAACCCTATCCATTATCCTAACCATTACCCTTATCCTAATGCTAAACCTAGGCCTAATACAAACACTATCACTAAACCTAACCCTATCAATTACCCTAACCCTGCTTAATGCTTATTTGAGCCCTGAGGCTAAACACTAAACACTAATCTCAACCAAACTCTAACCTGATTTTGACCCTACTAATTCCCCTAGCTCTGAACCTGATCCTTAGCAAACCTAACTCTTACACTAGACCTAGCGATAGACCTAATCCTAAAACGATCCTCTCCTCAACTGTAACCCAACACCTGATATTAGCCCTAGCCCTAATACTAACGCTAACCCTAACAAAACCCCAGCCCTTATTCTAGCCTTAAACCTAGATTAATCTTAACCCTAAACCTTACCCTAGCTCTAACCCCAATACTAACCCTATCCCTAATCTTATCCCTAATTTCACCCTATAATTAAACTTAACCCGAACCCTAGATCTAAAAATAAATATAACTCACACACTAGCCCTATCACTAGTTCGAACCCTATCCCTTAATGTAACCCTAATCCTATCTCTAAACTTAGTCTTTACCTGTGCCCTATCCCTACCCGAAGCACTAACCTTAGATCATAATCTATCTCTAAATATAACCCTAAACAGAAGCCTAATCCTAACCCTAACACTAGCCCTAATCCTAACACTAATCCTATAACTAGCCCTAATCCTAGCCCTAGACCTAAAACAAAACTGAGCCATAAGCTTTATTCCTAACCCTTAAACTAAACCAAACCCTAACCATACACCTACCCCTAACCCTAGCCCTAATTCGAGTTTTAAGCCAAACCCTAAAACTAACCCTGACACTGACTCTGAAACTAACATTAATCCTAGTTCTAAACATCACCCTAATCCTAACACTAACCCTAACAATCATAACCCTTGTACTTACATTAGCCGTAATCCTAACCTTATCACTAACTTAACCCAAATCTTAGCCCTAATTCAAGCCCTAACCTGAAATTTAACCCTAAATCTACCCCTAACTCTAACCCTAGCCCTAGCCCTAATCATAACCATTACCCTAGCCCTACCCTGTACATTACCATAACAATAAACCTAACACTAATGCTAACCCTAGGCCTAAACCTAACCCTATCTCTAATCCTATTCCTATCCATTTCCCTAAACAAAACATGAACCCTAATTCTAAGCCTATCATTACTCTAATCCTTACCCTAATGCTAATTAAATCCCTAACTGTAAGCTTGAACCTATTATAAACCCTAACCTAGACCTTCACCTTAATAATACCTCTAGCCCTAAACCTAAACCTTACACTAGACGTACCCATAATCCTAATCCTAAAACTATCTTTAAACATAATTCTATACTTGAAATTAGCCATATTCCTAATCCCAGCTCTAACACTAAAAAATGAACCTAGCCCTCATCCTAGCTCTAAACCTAGCCTTAATCATAACCCAAACCCTAACTCTTATTCTAAACATTACCCTACCTCTAAAACTAGCATAACACCATCCCTTACCCTAAACTAAATCCTATATCTGACTCTAAATCTATGTTTAAATTGAACACTTACTATAGACCTAATCCAAGTCGTAATTTAGCCTATCCCTAACCCTAACCCTTACCTTAGCCCTAAGACTAGCAATAATTCTCACACTAGTCCTATCACTAGTTCTAATCCTACCACTTACCATAACCATAACCATAACCCTAACCCTTGCTCAATCCATAGACCTAATTCTAGCTCAAACCCTAACCCTTACCAAATGAGCAATAGTCCTAACCGTAAACCTAACATAAACCAAACCCTAACACTACACCTAGACCTAATCATAGCCTTAATTTGAGTCCTAACAATAACCTTAAAAGTATACCTGACACTAACTCATATGCTAAACTAACCCTAGCTTGAAAGACCATTCTAAACTTAAACCTAAACTTAAAAGTGACCCTAGCCTTTCTTTGGATCCTAAACCTAACCCTGACCCTGACTGATATCCTAAAACTAACCCTAGCTCTAAATATCATACTAAACTTAAACTTAACTCTAACAATAAAACTACACCTACCCCTACCTCAACCCTAAAACTAACCCTAATTGTAACCGTAGTTCTTATATTAGCGATTGCCGTAACCTAACACAAAACTAGCCCTAATCTGAACCCTAAACCTAACTTTAACCGTAACCCTATCCTACCTTTAGCAATAAACCTAGCTCTAAACCTATCTGTTACCGTAAGTGAAACCCTTACACTAATGGTTAACCTAGACCTATCCCTAATCCTTAGGCTAACCAAAATCCTAGCCATATTAACAGTCCTGACCCTAGTCCTCATTCTAGCTCTAATTCTATCCCAAACCCTTTCACTAACCCTGACCCTTATTCTGACCCTAACACAAACCCTAGGTCTAAAACTGACCATAAACCTAGAGCAAACGCTAACAATGGCCATACCACAAACTTATACCTAAATCTAACCCTAACCATAGTCCTAAGACTAACACTAACTCTTACCCTATCCCTATTCCTACTTCTAAGCCTAGCTATTACCATAACCCTAACCCTAGACCTAATCCATGCCCTATTCTTAGTCATAGCTCTAACTCTAGATCTAACTCTAACTGAACATCTAACCATAAACCTAAGCCTAAACCAAACACTAAAACTAGCTCTAACCTTAATGCTAATAGTAAAACTAGCCCTAACCCTAACCCTAGAAGTAAAACAAATTGAGCAATAGCTCTAACAATAAACCTTAACTTAAACCAAACCTTACCAGTACACCTAGACCTAACCATAGCCTGAATTCGAGTCCTAACCCTAACCTTAAATCTAATCCTGACCGTGACTCATATCCTAAAACTAACTCTAGCTCTAAATATCATCTTAACCTTAAACCTAACCCTATCACTAGACCTAACCCTAAAACTAACCCTAATTGTAACCCTAGTTCTTACATTAGCCATTGCCCTATCATTAGCCCAAACTCTAACCCTAAAACTAGCTTTAATCCAAGCTCTACACCTATATTTAACCCAAACCCTAACTCTAGCTTTAACCCTAGCTCTAAGGCTTTCGCTTACCTTATGAATAACCCTAACCCTAGTGGTAGCCTTAGACCTATGCCTAATCTTTAGGCTAACCAAAATCCTAACCTAATTAGTAGTCTTTACCCAAGCCCTCATTCTAGCTCTAATCCTATCCAAAACTTGAATGCTAACCCTGATCCTTATCCTGACCCTAACACAAACACTAGTTCTAAACCTGACCCTAACACTAGACTTAAACCTAACACTAGCCCTTGACCTAAACCTAATCCTAAATCTATCTTTATATTTATCTTTAGAACTTAACCAAAACCTACTCCTTGGCCTTATTCTAACAAAAACACTACCCTACCCCTAGACATAAACCTACTTCTAATTCTGGCTGTAACTCTAACTTGAACTCTAATGCAAACACTGACTCTTCCTTTTACCGTAAACGTACTTCTAAACCTGAACCTAACTGAAAATCTAAACCTAACACTAGATCTTAGAATAACCCTAGCCCTAAAACTACCCCTAATCATAATCCTAGCTTTTACATTACCCACAGCTTTAACCCTGAACCTAAACCTAACACAAAACCTAGAGCTAATTCTAGGCCTTAACCTAGCCCTAAGCATAACCCTAATCCTGACCATAGCCCTAACCCAAACCTAACCCTCGCCTTAGTCCTAACCGTAGCTCAAAACCTAACCTTTACTATAAATATACACCTAGAACTATTCCTGAATCTACCCTAAACCTAGTCCTAATTCTAACTGTAACCCTATCCCTAACCCTAGCTCTAAACCTACTCATTACCCTAACCCTAACCCTAAATGTAACCTTAGCCTCAACCCTAACCATAATCCTAACCCTAAACAAAAAACTAACCCTAGACCTAACCTAAACTAATACTCGCTATAGCCCTAACCATAGGTCAAACCCTAAGCCTTACCATAAACCTAAACATAACCATAGACCTAACCCTAAACTTAAATCTAGCCCTGTTCCTAAATCTAAAACTATATCTAACCATATTTATTACACTAACCTTAACCCTAAACTTAATTATAACCATTCCCCTAACCCTAACTCTGACCTTAAACCTACTGTAATCTTATCCCTACACATAACCCTGAACCTAACCCTTGCTCTAACACTAACCCAGAACCTAACACTAACCTCATAGCTAAGAACCTAACTCTTACACTAAACATAACATTAACTCTAACCATAGTTCTAACCCATAACCTGAAACTAACTCAATACCTAATTCTAACAATGAGTCTAGCTATAAAGTTTACCCTAAATGTACCCATTACCCTAATCATAACCCATACCCTAATGGTAATTCTAGGCCTAACCCTATCTGAAGACCGAATCTTAACCAAAACCTAGTCCTAAACTGAACTCTGACTGTATCCATTACTCTAAATATAATTCTTTCCCTAATACTAACCCTAGGCCTAACCCTAAACCTATCACTCACCCTAACCCTATCAATTACCTTAAACCTAACCTTCACCCTAAATCTAACCCTATCATTACCCTAACCATAACCCTAATGCTAACTTGAGCCCAAACCCTAAACTAAAAGCTAAAAGAAACACTAACCATGACCCTGACCCTTATACTTTACCTAGCTCTAATGTGACCCTTACCCTAAATTTAATTCTTACATTAGACCTAGCCAAAACCTAACCCTAAAACTATCTATAACCATAACCCTCGACCTGACATTAGCCCTAGATATAATCCTAGCCCTAACCTGAACACAAACCCTAGCCTATATTAGCACTAAGCATAGCAATAATCATAACCCTAATCTTAAACCTAGGCCTAACTTAAAACTAACCCTATCCCTAATCTTAGACCTAACTTAGCCCTATCCCTAACGCAAACCCTAACAATAGCCCTAAAACTAAGTCTAACTCTCTCTCTAGCCCTAAAACTAGTTCTTACCCCATCCCTTACTAAAATTATAAACCTAGCTCTAATCCTAGAGATTACCCTAGCCATTTCCTTAGCCCTAGCCCTAACATTGGATCTAACCTTATCTCTAAATATAACTCTAATGCAAAGCCTAAGCCTAAATCTAACACTAACCCTAAATCTTAACCCTAATGCTGCTCCTAAAACTAGCCCTAACTCTAGGCCTAGCTCTACTGCAAAACCTAGCCATATCCCTAACCCTAACCCTTAACCTAAACTGAACCCTAAACCTACACCTAGGTCTAACCCTATCTCTAATTCTACTTTTAAGCAGAACCCTAAAATTAGCCATCACCCTGATTTTGACACTAACACTAAGCCTAGTTTTAAACATCACCCTAAACATAACCATAATAATACCACTAGACCTAGCCTTAACCCTAACTCTAATCCTAACACTAGCCCTAATTGTAGTACTTACATTAGTCATAACCCTAACACTAGCCCTAACTTAACCCAAAATCTAGCTGAAACTGAGCCCTAAACTGAGCTTTAACCCTAACTCTAACTGAACCCTAAACTTAGCACCAAGAATAAACCATAACCTTAGTTTTAATCTTAGCTCTAACCCTATCCATTACCCTAACCATAATCCTAATGCTAATACTAACCCTAGGACTATATCTTACCATATTCCTAATCCTAACCCTATCCATTAACCTAAACATAACTTGAAACCTAAACCTAACTATATCCTTACCCTTATTCTATACCTATGCTAATTTGAGCCCTAAATTTAAACCTTAACCTATTCCAAACACTAACCATGACCCTTACCCAAACAATACCCTTAGCTCTAAACCTGACCATAACCCTAAACCTAACCCTTACACTACATCTAACCTAACCTAAATTATCTTTAACTGTGAAGCTGGACCTGAAATTAGCCCTAGCACTAATCCTAGCCCTAAACCTAGCCTTAATACTAACCTTAACCATAACCCAAGTTCTGATCCTAATTCTAACCCTCGTCCTAGATCTAAACCTAGTTATAACCTCATCCCTTACCCTAAACCTAACAATAACCCTAAACCTAACCATAATATTAAACCTAACCATTACCCTTGCCCTAACCCTAGGTCTAACACTAACACTAAGACTATCACTAACCCTAATTTAGTCATATCCTAACCCTTAACTTAGCCTTAAGACTAACTCTAACTCTTGCCCTAGCCCTAGCCCTAGTTCTATCCTTAGCCCTAACTCAACTCTGGATCTAAACCTAACTCTAAATTTAAACCTAACTCTAAATTTAACCATAACCATAATCCTAAACCAAACCCTAACACTAGCCCTGACAATAATGCTAATCCTAAAACTTGCCTTACCCTAGCCCTAGCCTTGAAAGTAAACCAAGCCATATCCCTAATGCTAACCCTTAACCTAAACCAAGCCATAAACCTACACCTAGGC
Organism: Ictidomys tridecemlineatus; assembly: GCF_052094955.1. NCBI lineage: Eukaryota > Metazoa > Chordata > Mammalia > Rodentia > Sciuridae > Ictidomys > Ictidomys tridecemlineatus. The sequence continues at coordinate 80,414,754 of NC_135477.1, forward strand.
CTAACCCTAACTCTATAAATAACCCTGACCCTGACCCTGATCCTAACACAAATCCTAGCTATAAACATCACTCTAACCTTAAATTAACCCTAACACCAGAACTTTCCTTAATCCTAACCCTAAAATTAGTCCTATTCTTAACCCTAGTTCATACATTAGTCGTTGTCATAACAGTAGCCCTAACCCTAACACAAATTCTACCCCTAATTCTAATCCTAATCCTAGCTTAAACCTTTATCTTAACCCTAACTAGCCATTACCGTAACCCTAAACCGAGCTTTATCCCTAGCTCTAACCTTATCCCTTACCCTAAGACACACCCTAAATCAAATGCTAACCCTAGTCCTAACTAATCCTTAGCCTAACTTAAACACTAACAGTATTAATAGTCCTAACCCTATCCCTCATTTTAGTTCTAACCCTAACCTTGACCCATATTCTGATCCTAACAGTAACCCTAGGTCTAAACCTGACTCTAACCATAAACCAAACTCTAACACTAGCCCCACCGGTAAGCCTATTTCTATTCTGGAACATAACACTAGATCTAGACCCAAAACAAATTCTAAATATAGCTATAATTTTAGCCCAAGACCTAACCAAAACCCTAGCTCTAGACCTAACAATAACCCTTAACCTAAACTAAACATTTACCCTACCCCTAGACCTAACACTAGTCCTAATTTGGGCTCTAAACCTAACCCTTATCCTATCCAAAACACTGACCCTGACCCTAACATTAACCTATCTCTAAACTTGACCCTAACCCAAAATCTAGTCCTAATACTAGACCTAGCCATAACCCTAACCTTAATACTAGCCCTAAAAATAACCCTAGCAATAACACTATTTTAACCCTAATCTTAAACATAACAATAGCCCTAACCCTAACAATAGTCTCAACCCTACCTCTAAACCTAACACAAAACCTAGCCATAATCCTAGACCTAAACTTAACTAAGCATAACCCTAACCCTAACCCTAACCCTAGCCCTAACACTTACACTTGCCTTACACCTAACCCTAGCTCAAAGCCAAATCCTTACCCTAAAAAAAACCCGAGCCATATACTAAACCATAACCCTAACCCTAGCTCTTATCCTAACCTTAATAGTAGCTCAAACTTTAGTTCTAACCCTGTCAATAACCCTAACCCTAACCCTAACCCTAACCCTAATTATAACCCTATCTCTAACACTAAACCTAACCCTAACCATAAACGTATCCCAAGACCTAACCATAAACCTAAAGCTCACCCTAGCGCTAGCCCTAGCAGAAACATTAAGCCTTTCACTAAACCTAATCCTAACACTAGCCCTAAATTATAACCTAACCCTAACCCTAACCCTAAATCTAACATTATCCATTACCCTAAAACTAACAATAACTATAATGAAAACTCTAGCCATAATCCAAACCCTAAACCAAACCCTGACCATAAACATATCCCTAGACCTGGATGTAAACCTAACCCTCACCCTAGCCATTACCCTAGCTCAAACCCTAACCCTTACCCTAACCTAACCATAACCCTAGCCCTAAACCTAACATTTACTGAAAACCTAACCCTAGCCCTATCCCTGAAACTAACTCTAATTTTAGACTTAATCCAAACCGTAACCTAGCCATAAGCCTAGCTGTAAATCTATCCATTATACTAAACATAATCCTAACCTAATGCTAACTTTAACCCTATTACTATACCTAAACCATCCATTACTCTAAACCTTAACTGAAACCTAAACTTAACCCTATCTATTACCCTAACCCTAAGCCTAAACCTAACACTAATTCAAGCCCTAAAACTAATCTTTCATTAAAACCAAATGCTAACCCTGACCCTAATCCTAATAATACCCTTAACTCTAAACCTGACCCTTACCCTAAACATAGCTCTGACACTAGACATAGCAATAACCTAACCCTAAAACTATCCTTAATCATAACTCTAGAATTGATATTAGCCCTAGCCTAGTTGTAGCCCTTAACCTAAAAGAAACCCTAGCCCTAAACCTATCTTTCATTCTAACCTAAACACTATCCCTTGTCCTAATCCTAAAACTAAGCTTTTCCTGTTTATAGAGCTTGATCATAAAAGTCCAAAACTTGGTGTGCCTAGTAGAGAAAGGTTACAGATTAATCCTGTCCAGTATCAATAATTCTGACCAATATTTGGGGAAGGTGTTTCAGTACATGCCTGTTTTCCCTGTTTTCTCCTAATGTGCTCTTGTATAAATTGTTTTTTAATGCTTCAGCTTAAGGTACTTTCACAAGAAACAAACCAGAGCATTCCGACAGTGAAGTGATTTAGTGTATGAAGTTTCATGCAGCTAGTACCAACCCTGTTTGATTGCCAGCTCCATTTCCATTCACACCTATAGGCCATAATGTAGTGAAAAATAAAACTTCAAACTGTTCTGACACTGAACCATTGAACCTTGAAGGGAGCCTACTAAGGTTGGACAAAGATGAATTCTTCACGGTATCAAAGTAATCTGACCAAAAAAAAATTCAAAGCTATTTCAGTATATGTGTATTTTGCTTGCTCCTAAAGCACTCAGAGATAAAGCTGTTTTTTTCTACTTCAGCTTAGGGATACTTCACAGGAAACAAACCAGAGAATATTCACAGAGAACTGATTGAGTGTGTGAAGTTTCAAGTAGCTAACACAAACCCTGTTTATTTCCAGCTTCATTTCCATTCACCCCTATAGGGCAAAAAAAAAGAAACATGAAAATTGAAACTGTTCCTGAGAGAAAACCCTTTTACATAGAAGGCCCAAACATTTGGAGTATAGTCAAAATAGGATAAAGGTGACTCCTGCTTAGTATCATAGAAATAAAAAAAAAAAAAAAAAAAACACCTAACTTTAACGCTAACACCTGGTCTAAACCTAGTCCTAACACTAAGTCTAACCCTAAATCTAACCTGTTTAGAGAAACTTTGATCATAGAATTTTCAATATTGGGGAGTCTAGTGGGGCAATCTTAAAGATGAATCATGGGCAGTTTCAAAGAAATCTGACAAAATAATTGGGTGAACTATTTCAGTACATGCATGTTTCCCTGTTTTCTCCTAAAGTGTTCTCTGATAAATTCGTATTGCTTACTTCAGCTTATTACTGATTACACAAGAAAAAAACCAGAGTGACCACACAGAACTGACTGAGTGTGTGAAGTTTTAAGCAGTTAGCACCAACCTTTTTTGATTTCCAGCTCCATGTCTATTTTCTTATGTAGGTCAAAATGAAGTGAATCCATAAAATATAAATTGTTTCTTTCAGCAAATAATTGAACCAGGAAGGCAAAAATCTGGGGAACGTAGTAAGGCTAGGTAAAAATGTATCCTGCCCAGTATCAAAGAAATTTGAACAAGACAAACTCTAACCCTAACACTAGACCTAACTCTAACCTAACCTGTTTAGAGAACCTTTGTTAATAGAAGTCTCAAAGATGAGGAGCCTAGTGGGGCGAGATAACAGATGAACCCTGCCCAGTATAAAAGAAATCTGACCTACTAATTGGGGGAGGTAGTTTAGTACATGCATTTTTTTCTGTTGTCTCTTAAAATGCCCTTGCATAGTGTTGTTTTTGCATGCCTCATCTTTGGGATACTTTCACAAGGATAAAACCAGAGCGTCCTCACAGTGAACTGATTGAGTGTGTGAAGTTTCAAGCAGGTAGCAAAAATCCTGTTTGATTTCCAGCTCCATTTCCATTTACCCCTATAGGTCAAAATGAAGTGAAACCTTAAAATAAAAACTGAAATACTGACAGCAAACCAGTGAATCTAGAAATCCCAAACCTGGGGAACATAGTAATCCTAGGTAAAAGATAAATCCTGCCTAGTATCAAAAAAAATTGAACAAAACTTCTGTAAACCTAACACTAGATCTATCCTTAATTCTAACCCTACAGCTAACCCTAGCTGTTTAGAGAACGTTTGATCATAGAAGTCCCACACTAAGGGAGCCTAGTGGGGAAGGCTAACAGATGAATCCTTCACAATATCAAAGAAATCTGATAAAATAATTAGGGGAAATGTTTCAGTATATTCATATTTCTTTTATTTCTCCAAAAGTGCTCGGGGATAAAGTTGCTTTGCATGTTTCAGCTGAGGGCAACATTCACAAGGAACAAACCAGAGAGTGCACACAGAGAACTGATTAAGTGTGTGCAGTGTCAAGCAGCTAGCACCAACCCTGTTTTATTTCATGCTCCATTTATCTTCAACAAAGTAGTTCAAAATTAAGTGAAATCTTAAAATACAAACTGTTTCTGACAGCAAATCATTGAACCGAGATTGCCCAAACCAGGGAACATTGTGAGGCTAGGTAAAAGATAAATCTTGCCCAGTATCAAAGATACATGACTCTAACTCTAACACTAGTTTTAAACCCAGCCCTTACCTTAACCATAAACCTAACCCTATTCTGTTTAGATAACCTTCTATCATAGAAGTCCCAAATTAAGGGAGCCTAGTGGGGCAAGCTAACAGATAAATTTTGTGGAGTATCAAAGAAATCTGACCAAATAATTTGGGGAGGTAGTTAATACATGTATATTTTCCTGTTGTCTCCAACAGTACTTTCAGATAAATATGTTTTTGAATGCTTCAGCTTTGTTTTAGAATTACGGAATTTTTAGGGTTAAAGTTAGGATTGAGACTAGGATTATCATTAGGGTTAGGGTTAGGTTTAGTGTAATGAATATGGTTAGATTTAGGTTTAGGTTTAGGGTTATGGTTAGATTAAGTTTAGGGTTTACTTTAGGGCTATGGTTATGTTTAGGTTTATGGTAAGAGTTAGGTGTTGAGCTAGAATTATTGTTATAGAGAGTGTTAGGTTTAGGGTTAGGTCTAGACTTAGTTTTATGGTTAGGGTGTTAGGGTTATGGTTAGGGTTAAGGCTAGGGTTACCAATAGATTTAGGGTTAGGTTTAGTGTATTTTGTAGGTTTAGAGCAAAGGTAAAGGCTAGGGTTAGGGTTAGGATTAGGGCAAGGGCTAGGGTTAGATTTACAGATATTTCTAGGTTTATGTTTATGGTAAGTGTTAAACTTTTAGCAAGGGTTGGGACTAAGGCTAGCGTTAAGTTAGGATTAAGGCTAGGGTTAGGGTTAGTGTTATGCTTAGGGCTACGTTAAGGCCTAGAATTAGCTCTAGGTTTTGTGTTAGGTGTAGGCCTAGGGTTAGGGCTGTGGGTCATGTAAGAACTAGAGATATGAGTAGAGCTAGTTTTAGGGGTAGGGTTATGGCTAGGTCTAGTGTTTGGTTTATATTTTTCGTTAGGTTCAGGTTTAGAGGTAGGTTTACTGTTAAAGGCTTGTAAGTGTTCAGGTTAGAGTTAGAGTTAGGGTTATAGCCAGGAATAGGACTAGGTTTAGGTCTAGGGGTAGGGTTGTGTTTGGGTTAGGGTAAGGGTTATTGTTAGGGCTAGGATTGGGTTTTGTTTAGGCAGAGGAATACAGTTAATGCTATAATTATGATTATATTTAGGTTTAAGGCTAATAGTAGAGTAAGGTTTAGGAATAAGTTTATCAGTAGTGCCAGTGTTAGAGTTTCGTCTAGTGATAGGGTCAGGTTTAGACCTAAGTTTAGTGTTAGGGTCAGAATAAGGGTCAAGGTTATTATTAGAGTTTGGCATAGGATTAGAGCTAAAATGAGGGCTAGGGTAAGAACTATTAATGGGATTAAAACTTTGGATAGCCTAAGGATTAGCGATAGGTCTGGGGTTACCATTAGGGTTAGGGTTTTGCTTAGAATAAGGGATAAGGTTACAGGTAGGGTTAGGGTTAGAGTTAGGGTTAGGGTTAAAGCTAGGTTTAGACTTTGGATTAGGGATTTTTTTTTTGCAGGGTTAGGGCTAGGATTAGGGCATTGGCTAATGTCAGAACTAGGGTTACAATTAGGGTTAGTTTTAGGGTTAGGGTTAGGGGTAGGTCCAGTGTTAGGGTTAGGTTTAAGGTTAGGGTAAAATTTAGAGGTAGGGTTAGTGTTAGGATATGAGTCAGGGTCAGGGTTAACAGTAGGACTCCAATTAGCGATAAGATTACTGTTAGGTTTGTGTTTAAGGTTAGGATTTCTCTAGAGCTAGAGTGAGCGTTAGGAAATGAGTCTGTTTCAGGGTTAGATTTAAGGTTAGGGTTAGGAGTCGAATTTAGGTATAGGGTTAGGTCTAGATGTAGATTTAGAGTGATTTAGGGCCATTGTTCAGTTTTGTTTTACTTCTAGGGTTAGGGTTAGGGCTAGTTTTACGATTAACATTAGAGTTAGGGCTAGTGTTAGTGTTACGCTTAGGCTTCGGTTTAGGGTTAAATTTAGAGTTAGGGTTAGAAATAGGTTTAGGGCAAGGACTAAGGATAGGGCAAGCATTAGTGCTAGGTTTATGGCTAGGCTTTGGGTTATTGTAAGGAATAGGGTTAGAACTAATGACAGGGCTATTATGAGAGTTAGAGTTAGTCTTAGTGCTAGGGTTAGGTAAATTTAATTATAAGGTTACCGGTACGGCTACTGTTTGGTTTTGCTCTATGCTTAGGTTTAGGTTTAGACCTAGGGTTATTTTTTGTTTCAGAATGAGGGTCAGGGTTAGCATTAGGGTTTGGGATAAGATTAGAGCTAGAATGAGGGCTAGTCAGGACTATTAAAAGGGTTTGAATTTTGTTTAGCCTAATAATTAGAAATAGTTGTAGGGTTACCATTTGGGTTAGAGTTTTGTTTAGGGTAAAGGATAGGGATAGAGCTAGGGTTAGGCTTAGGTGTAGGGTTAAATCTGGGTTTAGAGCTTTAGTTAGGGCAAGTTTTTGTTGTAGGGTTAGGGCTAGGGTTAGGGCAATGGCTACTGTAAGAACTAGGGTTACCGTTAGGGTTAGTTTTAGGGTTAGGGTTAAGGGTAGGTCTAGTGTTAGGGTTAGGTTTAAGGTTAGAGTAATATTTAGAGCTAGGGTTGGTGTTAGGGTATGAATGAGTTTCAGCGTTAGTGTTAGGACTCAAAATAGGGATAGGGTTACTGGTAGGTTTTGGTTTAAGGTTAGAATGGGGTCTAGAGCTAGGGTGATTATTAGGATATGATTCTGTGTCAGGGTTACTGTTAAGGTGATGGTTAGGAGTCGAATTTAGTGCTAGCGTTAGGTCTAGATGTAGTGTTACTGTGGTTTAACTTAAAGTTTAGAGTTATGGCTATTGCTTGGTTTGGTTTTACTGCTATTGTTAAGATTAGTGCTAATTTTATGATTAGCATTAGGGTTAGGGCTAGTGTTGTAGAGAATCAGATGTAACTGCGTTACTATTACTGTTCTTGATGGAGTCTGCCTGCAAACAGGATATTCTGTCAAGATATAGAAAGGCAACAGTGGACATGCTTGAAAACGAGGTGTCTGCTGTCCTTGAGAGGGCTTGCTCGCAAACGGGGGGCTCCTTCAAGGTTTAGATAAAGTAACAGCGGACATGCTTGAAAATGAGATGTTTGCTGTCCCTGGCAGAGTCTACTTGAAAACGAGAGGCTCCTTCAAGGTTTAAATAGGTAACAACAGACATGCTTGAAAATGAGGTGTCTGCTGACCTTGGGAGAACTTGACTGCAAACGGGATGTTCTGCCAAGTGGGCTAGGAGGGCGCTGAGAAAAATTTTTTATCTGTTCAAAACAAAGAGCAGAGCTCAGCATACTCCAGGGCGAGAGTAGATTAGCCATGAGAAGCAGGTCACTTCTGATTAGAAAGTATAACTTCTGTGTGCTATGTTTAATTAGCTGAAAGACCTGATTTATTGAAGTTGAAAGGCTGCCTTTTTTGTTCACAATACTATAAAAAGATTGCTTGTACACAATAAAGGACTTTTTTTCTGCTGCTGCTTTTCTTGCTCTGCTTCTTCTTCTTCTTTGTTTTCCCATGCTGACCTGCAAGTGAATTACTGCAACAAGTGTTAGTGTTAAGCTTAAGCTTAGGTTCAGGGTTAGATTGAGATTTAGGGTTTATATAGGTTTAGGGTTAATACTGAGGACAGGGCAAGGGTTAGGGCTAGGGTTAGATTATGGTATGTAATTGGGTTAGAACTAGGGAAAGGGCTAGTGTGAGTTAGAGTTAGTCTTAGGGCTTGGGTTTGAGAAATGGATAAATTAGAGCTAGGGTTAGAGCTAGGGTTAATGTTCAGCTTAAATATAGAGTAGGGTCTGAGTTTGTATTAAATTTAGTTTAAGGGATAATGTTATAGCTAGGTTTAGATGTAGGGTGATATTTAGAATTAGGGTTAGAGCTTTGTTTACAGTTAGGGTTATGATTAAGGCTAGATTTAATGCTAATATGAGGGCTAGTGTTTGTTTTAGGTTTAGGGCTAGGATTTGGGGCACAGCTAATTTCAGGTATAGAATTATGTTTAAAGATAATTTTCTGTTTAGAATTATGGCTACGTCCTGTGTAAGGGTTAGGTTTAGGGGTAGGGTCAGGTTTATGGCTAGGGGTATTTTTATGGACAAGGTCTGGGTTAAGGTTTGGGGTAGGTTATGGTCTAAAGCTGGGAATTGAATTAGTGTTAGAATTAGGGTTAGAGTAATGATAGGGTTAGTATTAGGGCCCAGGTTAGGTTTAGGGTGTTAGATAGATGTAGGTTTAGAGATAGCTTTCATTTTAGACCTAGATTTGCATTAGGGTTAGGGTTATGTTTATGGTAATGGATAGGGTTAAACTAGGGATGGGGCTAGGTTAATGGTTATGATTACGGCTAGGGTACTGATTAGGACTTGGGTTGGGTTTAAAGCTCACGAATGGGCTCAGATTATGGCTAGGTTTCAGGTTAATTTAGTGCTGTGGTTAGTGTCATGACTAATGTAAGTACAAGAGTTACATTTAGGGCTAACTTTAGGGTTAAGTTTAGGGCTAGGTTGATTGTTAAGTTTAGGTTTAAGGTCAGAGTGATGTTTACAGCTAGAGTTAACATAGTGTCACAGTCAGGGTCAGAGTAAGTTTTAGGGTTTTTCTTAAAACTCGAATTAGGTCTAGGGTTAGGTGTAGGTGTATGGTTAGGGTTTCGTTTAGTTAAGAATTAGTTTTAGAGCTGTGGCTCAGTTTTGTTTTAGGCTAGGGCTAGGGTTAAGGCTAGTTTTAGGATTATTGTTAGGCTTAGGGCTAGTGTTTGGGTTAGGCTTAGGCTTCAGATTAGGGTTAGATTTAGAGATAGGTGTTGATCTAAGGTTAGTGCTAGGGCTAAGGATAGGGCAAGGTTTGGGACAATATTTAGGGCTAGGTTTATGTTTATGGTAAGTAATAGGATTAGAACTAGTGACAGGTTTAGTGTGAGAGTTAGTTTGTCTTATGGCTAGGTTTAGGGTTATGGTAAAATATAGGGCTAAATTAGGGCTAGGGTTAGTGTTAGATTTAGGCCTAGGTTTAGGGTTAGAGTAAGGGTTACGTTTAGTTTGAAGGAACGGGTTATAGAAAAATTGAGAGCTTGGTGATGGTTAGTATTAGAGTTAGGGCCAGGGTTAGGGTTAAGGTTATGATTAAGGCTAGGGTTCAGGGCTAGGATGAGGGCTAGTGTTTGTATTAGGTTTAGGGCTAGTATTAGGTCTAAGACTAATGTCAGATCTAGGGTTAAAATTAGGGCTACATTTAGTGTTATGTTTATGGCTTGGTCCAGTGTAAGGGTTAGGTTTAGGGTAAGAGACAGTTTTAGAGCTAGGTTTATTATTAGGGTCAGAATCAAGGTTAGGGTTTGAGTTAGGTTAGGGTTTAAGTTTAGGGCTCAAATTAGTATGAGATTCAGGGTTAGGGTAATGACAATTTTAGGTTTAGGGTTTATTTGTGGTTTAGTGTAATTAGTAGGGTTAGGGTTAGGCCTAATGTTAGCATAAGGGTTAGGGTTATCATTAGGTTAATGAATAGAGTTAGACCTAAGTTTATGGCTAGGGTTATGTATAGAATTAGGGCTTTTGTTTGGGTTAGTGTTAGATTTAATTAAGGGTTAAAGCTAGGATAAGGACTCTGATTTTAAGGGTAGGTTTTGGGTTAGGTTAGGGCTAGGGTTAAGAGTATGGCTAATATACAAATAAGGTTATGATTAGCGCTAGTTATAAGGTTAGGGTCAAGATTAGGTCTAGTGTTAGGGTTAGATTTACGGCTACAATGATTTTAGAGCTGGGTTAATGTTAGGGTAAGAGTCACTGTTAGGGTTAGTTTTCAGTTTAGAAGTAGGGATAGGGTTACGAATAGGGTTAGGGCTGGGTGTAAGGTTTGGGTTTGGTTTAGGTTAAGGGTTAATATTAGGGCTATAACTCGGTTTTTCTTTTAGGGATAGGGATAGGGATAGGGCTAAGATTAGGTCTAGGTTTAGGGTGATAGTAAGGGAAAAGGTTAGAACTACCCTATAGTTCTAAGGCAAGATTCATAGTTAGTCTTAGGGCTAGGGTTATGTTTAGTGTTAGGGAAAGGGTAAGTTAGGTCTGGAATTAGGGCAAGTGTTAATGTTAGAGTTAGGGCTAGGTTTACTGTTAGAGTTGAGATTAGATTTAGGTTTAGGGTAAGGGATGAGTTTATATCTAGTGTTATTTATAGGGTGAAGGTTATAATTAGCATTAGGGTTGGGGTTATGATAAAGGTGAGGATTATGTCTAGGATGTGAATTAAGTTTTGTGTTAGGATAAGAACTAGGATTAGAGCTAGGGCTAAAGTCAGTTCAATAGTTAGAGTTAGGGATAGTTTTAGGGTTAGGTTTATATCCAGGTCAATTGTAAGGGTTTGGTTTAAGTTAGGGTAAGGTTTAGAGCTAGGGATATTATTAGAGTCAGGGTTAGGGTTTAGGTTAGTTTATGGTTTATGTTTAGGGCTTGAATTAGCATTAGGTTTAGTGATAGGTTAACAATAGTTTTAGGTTTAGGGTTCAAGTAAGGTGTAGTGTAATGGATAGGGTTAGTGATGGGCATAGGATTAGGGTTTGGTCTAGGGTTAGCATTAGTGTAAGGGTTATCCTTAGGGTAATGGATAGGGTTAGAGCTAGGGTTAGGGCTAGGGTTATGCTTAGGATTAGATCTAAGATTAGGTTTACGCTTAGGGTTAGGTTTATGGTTAGCGTTAGAGTTAGCTTTACGGTTAAAGATAGGGTAGGGATTGGATTAGGGCTAGGTTTTGCAATAGGTTAGGGATATGGCTAAATTAAGAACTTATTATGATTCGGGCTAGTTTTAGGGTTAATGTTATGGCTAGGTATATTTTCAGAGTTACGGTGATGTTTAGTGCTAGAGTTAATTTCAGGATCAGTGTTCATATTAGGATTATGTTTAGAATTAAAGCAATAATTAGGACTATGGTTAGGCCTGGAGAAGAGTTAATGTTTGCCTTAGGCTAAGGGTTATCATTAGGGCTAGGGCTAGGTTTTTCTTTAGGTCTAGGGCTAGAGTTATGACTAGATTTAGGATTAGGTTGAGGTATAGGGCTAATGTTAGAGTTTGATTTAGGGTTAGGTTCAGGTTTAGACCTATGATTAGTGTTAGGGTCAGAATAAGGGTCAGGGTAAGGGTTAGGGTTTTGGTTATGGTAAGAGCTAGAATGAGAGCTAGAGTTAGGACTAGTAAAAGGATTAAAGTTTGAGTTAGGTTTATGATTAGGCTTAGAGTTAGGATTAGAATTATTGTTAGGGTTTGGCTTAGGGTAAGGGATAGAGTTAGAGCTAGGGTTAGGGCTATGGTTAAGGTTAAAGCTAGGTTTAGAGCTCAGATTAGGGCTAGTTTTTGTATTAGGATTAGGGTTAGGGTTAGAGTAACAGCTAGTGTAAGAACTAGGATTCCAATTAGGGTTAATTATAGGGTTATGGTTAGGGGTTAGACCTCCAGTGTTAGGATTAAGTTTAAGGCTAGGATGATATTTAGAGCTAGTGTTATTGTTAGGTTAGTATTCAGGGTCAGAGTTAGTTTTAAGGTTAAGGTTAGGACTCAAATTATGGCTAGGGTTACTGTAAGTGTTTGGTTTAAGGTTACAATGGTGTTTAGAACTAGGGTGAGTGTTAGGATATGAGTCAGAGTTAGGGTTAGTATAAATGTTAAGGTTAGAACTCGAATTAGTGCTAGGGTTTGTTCTAGGTGTAATATTAGAATTTGGTTTAGATTAAAGTTTAGTATTAGGGCTATTGCTTGGTTTTGACTTACTGCTAGGGTCAGGGTTCGAACTAAATTTATGAGTAGCGTTAGGGTTAGGGCTAGTGATTATTAGGCTTAGGCTTAGAGTTACTGTTAGATTTAGAGTTAGGGATGGATCCGGGGTTATGGCTAGGAATAAGGGCAGGGCAAGGTTTATGGCTAGGTTTAAAGCAAGGGTTAGGGTTATGGTAATGGATAGGGTTAGAACCAGGGTTAGGTCTAGTGTGAAAGTTAGAGTTAGTATTAGGACTGGGTTAGGGTTAGGGATAGGGTTAAATTAGGGCTAGAATTACGGCTAGGGTTATTGGTCAGCTTAGGCCTAGCTTTATGTTTAGGTTTAGGATTAAGTTTAGAGTAAGGATTTGCATTATAGCTAGGTTTAGAGGTTGGGTGAGTGTTAGAATTAGGGTTAGGCTTATGGTTAGGGTTAGGGTTATGATTAAGGCTTGTTTTAGGGCTAGGGTGAGAGCTAGAGTTTTTTTAGGACAGGGCTAGGATTAGGGCTAGGACTTCATATCAGGTCTAGGGTTATGGTTAAAGATAGAATTAGGGTAAGGTTAAATCATACAGGTAGTTTAAAAGTTATGTTTAGTTTTAGGACAGGTTTAGAGATAGGGGTATTATTAGGTTCAGGGCCTTGTTTAGGGTTTGGGATAGGCTATGGTTTCAATTTAGGGCTTGAATTAGCATTGAGGTTTAGGTTAGGGTAATGAAAGTGTGAGGTTTAGGGTTTAGGTTTGGTTTACAGTAATACATAGGGTTAGGATTAGAGATAGGGTTATGATTAGGTCTAGGGTTATCATTATTGTTAGGGTTATAGTTATGGTGATAGATAGAGTTAGAGCTAGTGTTAAGGCTAGGGTTATGTTTATGATTAGGACTAGGGTTAGGGTTAGTGTTAGGGTTAAAGCTTTGGTCAGGTCTTGAATTAGGGATAGTTTTTTTTTTTTTTTTTTTTTTTTTTTTTTTAAGTTAGTGCTAGAGTTAGGGTTATTACTAATGTAAGTACCAGGGTTACATTTATGGCTAAATTTAGGTTTAGGGTTGGGGTAGGTCTAGTGTTAGGATTAGGGTTAGGGTTAGGGTGATCTTTAGAGGTAGGCTTAGTATTATGGTCCGATTTAGGGTCAAGGTTAGTTTTTGGTTCAGCTTAAAACTTGAATTAGGCCTATGTTTAAGTTTAGGCTTAGGGTTTGGTTGAGTTTAAGGGTTAGGTGTAGGGCTATATCTGGGATTTGATTTAGGGCTAGGACTATAATTAAGGCTAGTTTTAAGATTAGCATTAAGGTTAGAACTAGTGTTATGCTTAGGTTTAAGCTTAGGGTTAAAGTTAGATTTAGAGTTGGATTTAGATCTAGGTTAGGGCTAGGGCTAAGGATAGGGCTAGGGTTAGGCCTAGAATTATTGTTCCAGTAAGGTATAGGTTTAGAACTAGGGATGGGGCAAGTTTGAGTTAGAGTTAGTCTTAGAGCTAGGGTTAGGGCTAATCTTAGGAATAGGCAATGGCTCGGTTTTGTTTTAGGGCTAGAACTAGAGTTAGGGCTAGTTTTAGGATTAGCAATGGTATTAGGTCTATTGGTAGGGTGAGGTTTAGGATTAAGTTCAGGGTTAGATTTAGAGTTATGGTTAGATCTAGGGTGAGGGCTATGTCTACAATGAGGGCTAAGGTTAGGACTAAGAAATTAAAATAGGGCTAGAGTAGAGTTAATTAGTCTTAGGACTAGGGTAGGGGTAGGGTTAGGGTCGTGCAAATTAGGGCTAAGATTAGACTAGAGTAAGGGTTAGGCCTATGGTTAAGGCTAGGGTTAGGATTCCTGTAATTGTTAGGGTTAGGGTTAATTTTAGGGGAGTGATGGGCTTATAGTTAGCTTCAGAGATTGGTCGAGGGTTAAAATTAAGATAGAACAATGGTGATAGTATGGATTAGGATTAAGGCTAGGTTTTGGGCTAGGATGAGGGCTAGGTTTTGTGTTAGGATAAGGGCTAGAATTAGAGCTAGGACTAATGTCAGGTCTAGGGTTATGTTTAGGGTTAGGTTTATGGCTAGCTCTAGTGTAAGGGTAAGGTTTAAAGTAAAGGGCATGTTGTATTATTAGGGTCAAATTTTAGGTTAGAATTTACTTTAGGTTAATGTTTAGGGTTAAGGCTCAAATTAGCATTAGGGTTAGGGTTAGAGTAATGAATAAGATTAGGTGTCGGATTCAGGTTAGGTATAGAGTAATGTATACCGTTATTTTTAGGAATAGTGCTAAGTTTAGTCCTAGGGTTAGCATTTGCAGTAGGTTTATGTTTAGAGTAATGTATAGAGAAAGTGTTAGAGTTAGGGATTGGGTTAAAGTTAGGATTAGGTCTAGGATTAGGGTTAGGCCTAGGATTAGGGTTAGGGTTACTTTTAGGTTAAGAGTTTATGGTTAGGGCTAGGGTGAGGTTTAGGATTACAGTCAGGGCTATGGTTAGAATTAGGGTTAGAGTTAGGGCTAGGGTAGCATTAGTGTTAGGTTTATATTTAAGGTAATGTATAGAATTTGAGGTAGGATTTGTGCTATAGTTGCAGTTAGGATTAGGGCAAGAGTTAGGGTTAGGGTTAGGGTTAGGGTTATATTAAGTGTAAGAGTTAGAGTTTGAGCTAAGTTACAGCTAGGCAAGTGTGGGGTTAGGGATAGGGCTAAGATTAGGATTAGGCTTACAGCTAGTTTTAGTGCTACATTTAGGGCTAGGTTTTAAAGGGAGGCTTATGGCTAGTGTTAGGACTATGGGTAATGTAAGAAGTGGATTATGGTTATGGCTAGTTTTAAGGTTAGTGATATGAATAGGTATAGTGTTAGGGTATGTTTTGGGTTAGGATAAGATTTAGAGCTTGGGTTTGTGTTAGGGTAAGAGTCAGTGTTCAAGTTAGCACTGGATTTACGGTTAGGAGCACAATTTTACTAGGGTTAGTTCTAGGGGTATTATTAGTCATTGCATTAGACTAATGGATATTGTTATTGCTGGAGCTAGGTTTTTGTTTAGGGCTATGGCTAGAGTTATGGCTATATTTAGGATTACGTTTAGGTTGGGTGTTAATGTTATGGTTAGGTTTAGGTATAGGTTTACCCAGAGGGCTAGTGTTAGTGATTGGTTTAGGGTAAGGGTCAGGCTTAGACCTAGGGTTAGTGCTAGGGTCAGAATAAGGGTCAGAGATAGGCTTAGAATTTTTGTTAGGGTTAGAGATAGAATGAGGCCTAGGGTTAGGACTAGTAATAGAGTTAGGGTTTGGATTAGGGTAAGGAGTAGGGTTAGGACTAGGGTAGCATTAGGGAGAGGGTTGGCATAGGGTCAGGGATAGGGTTAGAGCTAGGGTTTGGGTAAGGGTTAGTGTTAGCGTTAGGGTAAAAGCTAGGATTAGGGTTAAGATTAAGGCAGGTTTTGCATTAGGATTACGGCTATTACTAAAATAAGACCTGGCATTACGATTAGGGCTAGTTTTAAGATTAGGGTTAGGGCTAGGTTTAATTTTCGAGTTAGGTTTAAGGTTAAGGTGATGTTTAGAGCTTATGTCAGTTGTAGGATAAGAGTCAGGAACATTACTAGTTGAACAGTTAGGTTTAGGACTCAAATTAGGGCTAGGGTAAGAACTAGGCGTAGTAATAGGGTTTGGTTTACGTTAAGGTTTAGGATTAGAGCTGTAGCTCAGTTTTGCTTGAATGCTATGGCTATATTGAGAGAAAAATTTCAAATTAGCATAAGGATTAGGGCTAGTGTTAGGGTGAGGTTTAGGTTTTAGGTTAGGGTTAGATTTAGGGTGAGAGTTCGATCTAGGTTTAGGGCTAGGGCTAAGTTTGGGGCTAGGGTTAGGGCTACCCTTTGGGTCATAGTAAGGGATAATGTTAGAAGTAGGGCTAGGGTTAGCACAAGAGTTAGAGATAGTCTTAGGTGTAGGGTTTGATGTAGGGTTATGATTAGCACTAAATTAGGGCTAGGATTAGAGCTAGGGTTAGTGTTAGGGTTAGGGTTGGGTTAGCATTAGTATTAGTGTTGGATTAGGTATAGGGTTAGGGTTAGGAGAAGGGATGTGGTTATACCAAGGTTCAGAACTAGAACGAGGGTTGAAATTACGAATTGGGCTGTGATTTTGGTTCAAGTTAAGATTAAGGCTAGGCTTAGAGCTAACATGAGGTCTTGGGTGTGTGTTAGGTTTAGGGCTAGAATTAGGTGTATGGCTAATGACAGTTAGGGATACGCTTGTAGATAGTGTTAAGGTTAGTTTTATGGCTAGGTCTATTGTATGGTTTAGGTTTTAGGAAAGGGTCCAGTTTAAAGCTAGGGGTATTGTTAGAATAAGTGTCTTGTGTAGGGTTTGTTTTAGGTTATGGTTTAGGTTTAGGGCTTGATTTAGCATTAGGGTAAGGAATTGGGTTAGAGTAATTAATAAGGTTAGGTTTAGTGTTCAGGTTAATATTCGAAAATGGATGGGGTTAGTGTCAGAGATAGTTTTAGAGTTAGGCCTAGGGTTAGCAATTGGATTAGGCTTATGTTCAGGGTAATGGATAGGTTTAGGGCTAGGGTTATAGTTAGGATTGGGGCCATGGTTAGGGTTAGGGTTAAGAATAGGTTTAGAGTTAGGGTTAGGTTTAGGGTAAGTATTAGGGTTTGAGCTATGGTTAGGGTTAGGTCAATGGTTAGGGTTAGTGTGACATCTTGGTTTAGGATTAGGGTTAAGTTAGAGCTAGGTTTATCATTAGGGTTAGGGTTATGTTTAGGGTAATGGATAGAGTTAAAACTAGGTTTTGGCCATGGTTATGTTTAGGATTAGGACTAGGGTAAGTGTTAGGGTTAGGTCTAGATTTATATTTGGGCAAGTGTTAGTGTTTGAGCTAGAGTTAGTGTTAAGGCAAGGGTTAGGGTTAGGGTTTGGTCTAGGGTTAGGATTAGGGTTCCACTTAAAGCTAGGTTTTCTGTGAGGTTTGGGGATAACGTTAGGCCTATATATAATGTAAGACCTAAAGTTATGGTTATGGCTAGGTCTATCGTTAGTGTTTTGGCTAGATTTGGGTTAGCATAAAATGTAGAGCGAGGGTTTGTATTACAGAAAGGAACAGTTTTGGGTTAGGGTTAAGGCAAGGATGAGGGCTAGGTTTAGGACTAGAGATAGAGGTAATGTTTTGGTTAGGTTGAGGGTTTTTGTGAGGGCTAAGGCTAGGTTTTTGTTGAGGTCTAGAACTAGAATTATGGCTAGATTCAGGATTAGGTTTTTGTCTATTTCCAGTGTTAAGTTTAGGTTTAGGTATAGGTTTACCCATAGGGATAGTGTTAAGGTTCAATTTAGGGTTAGAGTCAGGTTGAATCCTATGGTTAGAATTAGGGTCAGATTAAGGGTCAGGGTTAGGGTTAGGATTTGGGTTAAGGTTAGAGCTAGAATTAGGGCTAGGTTTAGAACTAGTAATAGTGTTATAGTTTGGGATAGGATAAGAAATAAGGTTAAAACTAGGGTAGCATTAGGGAGAAGGTTTCTCTTAGGGTAAGGGATAGGTTTAGAGCTAGGGTTAGGTATAGGTATAGGTTTTGTTCAGGGTTAGGTTTAAAGCTAGGTTTACATTTCGGATTAGAGCTAGCTTTCCTTTAGCACAGGGCTATTGCTAATGTAAAAACTAGTGTTACGATTAGGGCTAGTTTTAGGATTAGGGGTAGGGCTAGGTCTAGTGTATGTGTTAACTTTAGTGTTAGTGTGTTGTTTAGAGCAAGAGTTATTGTTAGGGTCTGAGTCAGGGTCAGAGTACATTCTAGAGTTAGTGTTAGAACTCAAATTAGGGCTAGTTTTAGTTCTAGGTATAAGCTTTGGTTTTAGTTTAGGTTAAGAATTAGCATTAAGCCTATGACTCGGTCTTGTTTGAATGCTAGGGCTATGGTTAGGGCTAGTTTTTCAAATAGTATTAGCGTTAGGGCTAATGTTAGGGTGAGGTTTAGATTTAGGATTAGGTTTTGATTGAGGTTAGGGTTAGGTCTAGGTATATGGCTCGGGCGAAAGTAGGAATGAGGTTGGGTCTAGGTTTAGGTCTAGGGTTTGTGTTATGGTAAAGGATAGATTTAGAACTAGGGTTAGTGCTAGGGTGAGAGTTAGGGTTAGGGTTAAAGTTAGGGTTCGGTTTAGAACTAAATTTGTGTTGAGATTGGCGCTAGAGTTAGTGTTATGGCTAGGCCTATATTTAGGGCTAGGGTTAGGATTAGGATTAGTTTAATGTATGATGTTATAGCTAGGTTTAGGGTTGTTATGAAGGCTAGGTTTAGGGCTAGGATTAGAGTTCGGTTTTGTGTTAGGGTTAGGGTTAGAATTAGTGCTAGGGCAAAGGTCAGGTCTAGGTTTATGGTTAGGGTTACACTTAGGGTTCGGTTTAGGACTAAATTTGTGCTCAGATTAGCGCTAGAGTTAGTGTTAGGGCTAGGCCTATGTTTAGGGCTAGGGTTAGGATAAGGATTAGTTTAAGGTTAGGATAAGGATTAGTTTAATGATGTTATAGCTAGGTTTAGGGTTGTTATGAAGCCTAGGTTTAGGGCTAGAATTAGAGTTCGGTTTTGTGTTAGGGTTAGGGTTAGAATTAGTGCTAGGGCTAATGTCAGGTCTAGGTTTATGGTTAGGGTTAGTTTTAGGGTTAATTTTATGGCTAGTTCTAGTGTAAGGTTTAGGTTGAGGGTTAGGGTCAAATTTAGAGATAGGGTTATTATTATGGTCACTGTCATGATTAAAGTTTGAGTTAGGTTAAGGTTTAGGATCAGGGCTTTCATTAGCATTAGGGTTAGTATTAAGGTTACTGTAATGTTTATGGTTAGGTTTAGGTTTCAGGTTAGGTTTAGGGTAATGGACAAAGATAGGGTTAGAGATAGGGTTAGGGTTATCCTAAAATAAGCATTAGGGTTACAGTTATTGTTTTGGTAATGGGTAGGGTTAGAGCTAGGGTTAGGTGTAGGATCATGGTTACCATTAAGGCTAGGGTTACGTTTAGGGTTAGGGCAAGATTTAGCGTTAGGGTTAGTTTTAGGGTAATGGTTAGGGCTCTGGTTAGGGTTAGGATTAAAACAGGTTTAGGGCTTATATTAGTGCTAGGTTTTGGGTTAGGTTAGGGCTAGGATTAGGGCTATGACTAATGTAAAAACTAGAGTTGTGACTAGGGCTACTTTTAGAGATAGGGTGCGGGGTAGGTGTATTTTTAGGGTTAGGTGTAATTTTAGGGTATCTGAGAGCTATAGTTAGTGTTAGGGTCAGAATCAGGGTCAATGTTAGTTATAGGGTTAGGGTAGGAGTTGAATTAGGGCTAGGGCTAGGTGTGAGTTAGGTTTTGGTTTAGATTAAGGGTTAGAGTTAGGGCTATAGCTCAATTTATTTAAGGCTAGGATTAGGTTAGGGCTAGTTTCAGGATTAGCATTAGTGTTAGGGTTAAATTTAGTGTGAGGTTTAGGTTTAGGGTTGGGGTTAGATTTAGAGTTATGGTTAGATCTAGGGTTAGTGGTAGGGCTAGGTTTCAGGCTAAGGGTAGAGCAAGTGTTAGGGTTATGTTAAGGGATAGGGTTAGAACTAGGAATAGGGCTAGGGCGATAGTTAGAGTTAGTATTAGTTCTAGGGTTAGGATTAGGGTTAGGGCTAAATTAGGGTTAGGATCAGGTTCAGGATTAGTGTAATTGTTAAATCTAAAGTTAAAGTTGGGGTTAGATTTAGGGGAAGGGTTGGAGTTATATCTAGGTTCAGATATAGGCGAGGGATAAAATTAGGGATAAGGCTAGAGTTAGGGTTCAGGTTAGGATCAAGACTAGGTTTAGGGCTAGAACGAGGGCTAGCATTTCTTTTAGGGTTATGGCAAGAATTAGGGCTAGGGCTAATATCAGGTCTAGGGTTACAGTTAGGGATTGTTTTAGGGTAAGGTTTATGGCTAGGTCTATATTCAGAGTTAGGTTTAGGGTAAGGTTCAGGTTTAGACCTAGGGGTATTATAATCGTCATGTGAGGTTTTGGATTTGGATTACGTTGAGGTTTAGGGTTAGTGTTAAAATTAGCATTAGGGTTAAAGTTAGAATTAGTGTAAGAGATAGGGTTAGGTTTTGGCTTCAGGTTAGGTTCAGGATTCATGTTAGGTTTAAGTTAATGGATAGGGCTAAGGTTAGGCCTCGGGTTAGCATTAGGTTTATGGTTATTGTTCGAGTAACTGATCGATTTAGAGCAATGGTTAGGGCTAGGATAATGTTTAAGATTAGGGCTAGAGTTAGGGATTGCGTTATGGTTAAGGCTAGGGTTAGGGTTAGGGTTAAGATTAGAATATGGGTTAGGGTTTAAACTAGGGTTAGTGCTAAGGCTACGGTTAGGTTTAGGGTTGGGTCAAGGGTTAGGGTTAGTATTAGGGTTAGGGCTAAGATTAGGGTTAGTGTTAGGCTTATTTTTTTTTTAGGTATAAGTTTATTGCTAGTGCTAGTGTTAGGGTTTGGTTTAAGGTTAGGGTCAGGTTTAGACCTATGGTTACTGTTAGGTTCAGAGTAAGTGTAAGGTTTGGGTTATGGTTAGAGCTAGAATGAGGGCTAAGGTTAGAACTACTAATAGGGTTAGGTTTGGGTTAAAGTAAGGTTTAGGGTTAAGGCTATTATTAGCATTAGGGTTAGGGTAAACTTAGGGTAAGGGATGGGGTTAGAGCAAGGGTTAGGGCTATGTTTAGGGTTAGGGTTAGGGCTGGTGTTAGAGTCAGTGTAAGGGTTAAAGCTAAGTTTAGGTCTCAGTTTAGAGCTAGATTTTGGTTAGAGTTAGGGCTAGGTTTAAAGTTACAGCCAATGTACAAACTAGGGTTATCATTTGGACTAGTAATAGGATTAGGGTTAGGACTAGGTCTAGTGTTAGGGTAAACTAACCTGAAAACTGACACTAGACATAATCCTAAATTCAACACTTGGCATAGTCCTAACCCTAACTCAAACCCTAAACCTAACCATAAACTCAAACATAACCATAGCCCTAATCCTAAACCTAAACCAAAATCTAACCCTAACCCTATATCTAACCCTATCCATTACCCTAACCCTAAACTTAACCTTAATGATAACCCTAGCCCTAACCCTAACCCTAACACTAACTCTACCATAATCCTATCCCTAGACCTAACCCTATAACTAGCCCTCTCCCTAGCCATAACCTTAGCTCAAAACTGAACCCTTACACCAACCATAACCCTAAACCTAACCCTAGTTCTATACCTAACCCTAACCATAACTCAAGACCTATTTCTAAGCTTAACCGTAGTTCTAACCTAAGCTCTAATCAGACCCACTACAATAACCATAACCCTTACCCTAATGCTAACCCTAAGCCTAACCCTAACCCTATTGATAATGTTAACCCTATGAATTACCTTAAACCTAACCTTAACCCTAAACTGAACCATATCATTACCCTTACTCTGATTCTAATGCTAATTCAAGCCCTAAA